>NC_089817.1:34527797-34545601 GCF_029633855.1 Hoplias malabaricus
CACCATGGCAGCCAAAGAGCTTTAACGCTGATAAATGGTGTATTAATACAAAACAAGCTTAATGTATTTAGATTTAAGAGCTGAGATGAGTGTATCTAAGCATCCTCTGTAAATTTCAAATGCTTCCACTGAGGACAAATGAGAGTGCGGATGATGAAGAGGAGTTTTTATACGAGCAGAGGTTGTGAATAAATGCAAAGGTATTTAAAAGCAGCGGCAGAGAAAGAGAGAAAGGATTGCAGATGCAGGGGATATGAAGGAAAAGAGGGAAAATTGCATGAAATATGAAAACAACAGAAAAGTACCTGTTTACCTTTGGGAGTAAACAGGTGTTTGAATGAGGTCACAGCATGGAGCCGCATCATTTATCATCCAACGCGTGGGTGTTTAAAGGCGGAACAGCTGCTAATGTGTTTGTGTGTGTGTGTGTGTGTGTGTGTGTGTAATGATCATGTACACAGTACTGTGCAAAAAAAAAAAAAAAAGTCCATCCAGCCTCAACAGCTAAATACACTATTAGTGTTTGTCAGTATTTACTGTGTCTACTCTGCGTTTTAAAGAGACTTGCTCTGAGTTCTTCAAAAAGTTCAAAGTTCCGTCGTAGAAGTTGGTTTAACATTTTCAACTAATGCAAAGCACATTCAACGCTGCAGAGGACAGTCCACTGTTCAGAGAAACAAAAGCAGATTTGCTTTCCTTTCAGAAACGGTGGATGTGTTCTGATCTGAAGTCAGAGTGGAGCTGGATGTTTTCCTCTCTTTTAGAGAGAAGCTAAAAAAGCTGTAGCTCTGATGGGGACAGTTTAGGGTGCGACTCCAGGTCTTGTGCTGTAATGGGTTCTGGTTTCAACGGTCTGTTTTGAGTGGACATTGAGTAAATGTGCTGTATGTGTGTGTGTGTGAGTCTGTATCTGTGAATGTCTTTCTGTGTGTGTGTGTGTGTGTGTGTGTGTGTGTGTGTAAATTAAACTTTATGAGCTCATGATCATGCTAATATGTTGCTCTCAGCATGAGAAATTATAGTACATGTGTTTGTATGTGTGTGTGTGTGAGAGAGTGTGTGTAGCCTTATTGTAGCCAATAAGAAAATGGTAGAAGATTATTTGTGTGGACATATGCAACAAAAAACTCACACACACACATATTTTCTGCATAACACCGTCATCAGATGAAGCTAAAGCGCCGGTTAGCACTTATTCCCTTCGCACATTCATCTCTCTTTCCTTTCCCCTCGTCTTTTCTCTCTTTTTCTGGAGGCTTTTGCAGATGGAAGGACCTCTCCCCTCCTCTTTCTGTGTTGGAATTTAATATGCAACTTTTTATTGGAAAACAATCGTGCGTGCCTGCGTGAATCCTGACCGCAATATATCTGTTAGCGCGTCTAATCCGATCAGGCCAGGGAGGGCTATTTATCACCGCAAATCCAGGGCATTTCAGCCTTCTTTTTATTATTTTAATATATTTCTCAGCTATTAAATCACCCAAATGATGAATTAGAACTGTCTGCCATGCTTTCAGAGGCCTGACAGGAAATGATGCACTACCCAATTTGAGTGGTCATTTGGACTTTTTTAAAGACAAAAAATGATGCGCCAGAAAAAGTCCAATATTTTTCCATTCTCCCACACCCCCCACCCCCCACTTCTAAACACCCCCCCCCCTCACACACACACACACACACACTCCTACCCCATCCCCATCCAGCCCCCTCTGAGAGTGTGTTTTTTTAATAAACACTCTAAGTGGGCTTTATTGCTGTGTTAGAGAGGGCAGCATCACAACTATCTTTAATATACGGCCAATTACCAAACACACACACACACACACACACAAAACACACAGAGGAACATGCATGATTATTACACAGACCTACACAGGAAGGAACATACATATATGATCATCACAACCCATACACACCTTCAGGCTGTCTCACACACACACACACACACACATTTATATATACAGTCGTGTGTAAAAGTGTGTGCACTCTTTTAACACACGTTGGCTGTTTACTGTAATATATATACATATGTTTCACTTGTAGCAGTTGTAGTTAAATATATCTGGAACCCTGGGGTCCTGAATCCCTACAGGACCTTTGCATTTTGCTTTCCTGGTCCCTGCACACACACACACACACACAGTGTGCATGTGTTTAAATGAAAGTTTATGAGCTCATAAACATGCCAATACACACACACACACACACACGCGCACGCAAAACATTCTCGCTCTCGCTCTCTCACTCTCTGGGGAGAACATCCACAGCCTCATTGTCCTCCGACTCATCAGCAACTGCTTGATTGTAATTAATTAGCTCATTTGTTTATGCAAATGTCTGCAATCAAGTCATATTGTTTGTTAAAGAGATCATTTTCCAGATCGTGGAGAAGGACGTGTTCCTCTAATTAGGTGCATTAGTCTAAATTTGTAATTAACAGAGCCTAATTAGCCACCATTCCACTGGTGCTGGAGAGAGGGAGGATGGAGGGATGGAAGGATGGAAGGAGGCAGGAAAAAAAAGGCAGATAACGGCCAAAAAAATCAAGAGAAGAGCAGAGGAGTTTTGGGAGAAGTTTATTCAATCAGAAGCGCAAGCTGCAAAACCTCTCAGGGCTTATTAGAATTATTGCCAGTGCTTCAGGTACTTCACACACACACACACACACACACACACACACACACACACACACACACACACACACACACACACTGCAGCTGACACCCAAGCCAGATTCCAACACAGGTCATTGCTACTCAATAATGCTGTGTGTGTTTGTGTACTAGGTTTTACTCACATTGTGGAGACGGAAATCTGTTTATAGATAAAGTTACAACCAGACGCTATGAAAAAAAATGAATGTCTGTATAAAGTCCCCACAATGCTTGGAAACAACCCTATCTGTGTTTGTATGGTCTTTGTGTGTGTGTGTGTGTGTGTGAGAGAGAGACCAAATGTCTCAGTAATAATGGCGAAACAAGATTTGGATGCTGTGACACTGTGGGAATGTTTCCTTCACTTCATGAAGAACAATATTTTTTAAACCAAATTATTTGAAAACTTTTTGAAAAGGTTTACATCAAGTTTCACATCTCTTTTAAAAATCCTTTGCTGCAGTACTGTGTAACAGCCAGAAATACACACCGAAGGGATGTGTTATCTATTGTTCAAACTCTGTATCTGTATTATGACAAAACAAGGCATTTGTAACGTTGTGGGTTCCATACGTCCTCATTTTGTAGGTCTTCTTTTCTAGGTCCCCATGAGGGAATATTTACACAAGTCTCGGTTACAGAACAGCGAGGTTCTTTAAAGTTCCTGTAGTGAAGGTGTTCATTTAGTACGGCGTTTGTTCTTTTTTCCTTCTCTTAAAAACAATGGTCTTAAATGAAGTTTTGAGGCAAACATGAATTTTAAAAGTTCTGTTTCTGTCATTTTTTTCCTTTTAAACTTTTAAACAATCTTTTAACAAATTTTAAAAATGTTTTTGAAAATGAGTTGAAACTGTTTACTCTGTTTAAGCTTTATTTATTAATTTTTTTTCATAGCTGTATGAATATAACTCATTGGAAAAGAGAGTGTGCCGACGGAGAGAGAGAAAGAGAGAGAGAGAGAGAGAGAGAGAGAGAGTGGAAAAAAAATGTTTAGGGTCAGAGTGGTGGAGCATGAAAGGGTTAAATCTCTTTCATTATTACTCTCAGAATCGGCCTAAGGGGATGCAAGTATAAATGATTAGAGAAGAAGACAGAGAGAAGAGAGGAGGAACGAGAGAGATGAAGTGAGATGAAGACAGAGTGGAGAGAGAGAGAGAGAGAGAGAGAGAGAGAGAGAGTGTCTCGGAGCAGACTCATATAAATCATAACAATCATAACCCCGGGACAATTCATGACAAAGAGGGCAGCGAGAGAGAGAGAGAGAGAGAGAGAGAGAGAGAGATTATTTAAGTGAACAGGATACACATATTCAGGGCTGTGTAGCGGATCATAAACTGACCACTTATTAATCCTGGAGAAAAGCCTCAGTGTTTTAATGTGACTCTCCCTCCGCTCTCACAGCAGTGAAGGACAAAGGGCCGATCAGTAACTGACCTGTGGAAACTGATCATTAACACAAGCTCATAGATTTCACACAGATATTTTGCCCAGATTCAGAGCAGAAGGCAACAATCTCCCACTCACCGTGTTTCAAATCCAGTTCTGTTCTGAAAACTTACAAACACTCACATCTCTGCCTCTGGAAAACAGAAAGAACTCAAACTTTAGACCACCGCTGGACCTTAAAGAGTCTATTTACAAGGTTTGTAATTTAACAGAAATCTACCTGCACAGGAGCTTTCTCTGACCGTGTGAAAAATTCATAAGATTAAGGAAATTAGACAAAATTCATGATATTAAACTCTCAGGAGAAAGGTATGGTGTTGATCACTAAAGGTACGAACAGTGTAGGGTATCTTCACAGGTACAGCAGTGGTTTTAAAGTCTAGTCGTGTTCCCTACAGCTTCATTACATTCTCTTCTCCAGAAGCAAAGGCCTTTACAGAACTGTGTACGTAAAAGAACATAGTTAAAGTCCTGGAGATGAAACGGGTCGTAAGAAATCAACACAATTCCTATAAAAATCTACAGTTATTATAGAATAAGGTACAATTATGTTCTCTAACTGAAGGCACAGACAGCGGCAGCAAAAGGTGATATCACAGTGAGAGTTTGTCTGACGGTGTATTGACTCATTCGTCATGAAAAAAAATCTACAAAAATGATCCATGTTTTTATTTGGAGATCAAAATATTTGTTAAAAATGTTGGACAAAATGTAAAAACAATTCTTGCAAGTTCAAATTCAAGGCAGAATGTTAATCAAATTAAAAATAAAGCCTGGAAATTTCAGATCATTCTGGAAAAATGTATGAATGAATTAAAATTCTGAATTAAGAAAAAGTTCAGAAAATCGAGGAGAGTGTAAACAGACGGAGATGTGACAGGACTTCCTCCTCGTCCATGAAGCTTTTTCAACAGCTCTTCATGGAGGTGATGGCTGACCAGTGGAGGGCGGTCATTGGGCTATAATTGGTTTTTAGTTTTAATTTCTTAGTGTTTAACACAAATAGGATAGTTCTATTAACACTGAGTGGGCTGCGGTAATAAGTGTCTATGACCTGCAGGAATTCCTAATCATCAATCTGAGCATAGGTCTAATGACCTCCTAATCTCATACACTTATTAAGAACATCAGTCTCCCTCTCTTTCCCTCTCTCTCTCCCTCTCTTTCTCTCTCACCCTCGCTCATCCCCCCCCCCCCCCCTCCTGTCTGTGCCCTCCCACCTCCTTGTCTCTCTTAAGGAAAGCTAATTAAAATAGCCATTTGGCAGCCCAGTGTCCTAATTGCTATTCCCATCATTGCTAGTCGATCGGGAGGGGGATAGAGAGAGTGGGAAAAAGAAAAGATGAGTGAGAGAAAGATTGATAATGAGATAATGAGTCATTAGAAGCGTACATTAGTGTCTACAGCCGGGCTTAATGCCCTCTCAATCAGTTTCAGCTCTCCTCTTTCTCCCGCTCCTTATTGCCCTGTCCGTCAATTCGTCCATCTCTCGATCTCTCCATCTTTGCTCTTGTGTCTGACAAAGAGGAGGGCTTCGTCCAGGCTTCCAGAGCGCAAATATGTCGCTGATTTCTTAACTGAAAACAGGCTCTGTGTTTATAAATGGTAGGTCAATCCTTTGCCTTTAAGATTCTTGATGGGAACCTTCTGGGGAAAGTGCATCTGTTGCTCCATCTACTGGTGGAATACCATCACATACACAGAGAAGGATACTGCTGACCACAGACCAGTTCTCTGCCATCAAACAGGATTTTATTATGATTGCCGTGCAGGGGTACGTTCAGGTTTATGCATCTGAAAATAAAACAGAAAAAAACAAAAAAACAAAACAAAAAAAAACAATCCTGTACCCGGACTGTACGAGATTGGAATAAATTAGATAATCGCCAAATTATTCAGTGATCACAGATGTTATCCGGCCCACTGCATGATTACATCACCCCGGGCTAGCCAGTCTGTTTATGGGCTTTCTTTTTCTACAATTACTCTCGTTCCTAGCGTTATGCAAAGAGGGGATTAGCGGAAACTTTAATGATTCCGGGAAGTGGTCTGGGCCTAATCACTGGCTCTCAGTTGGTCTTGGCAGGGAATCCTCAGAGCTGAAAGAGGCACATCTTTACCCAGAGAGAGAGAGAGAGAGAGAGAGGGGGGGGGGGGGGAGAAAGAAGCAAAAGACAGAAGGATCTGAGATAGAGAGTGAAAGAGAGAGCAAAATCAATTTGTAAACTGAGTGTGTGGTTAATATGGTGCCGTAATTATTATCAAGGCCATCTTAATTGGAAAATCTCTCTCCCTTTTTGTCTCTTTCAAATCGTTGCTGTCATCTCTCAGAAACTTGTTATGCTCTCGTTGGAGTTCTTTGAAACCTTCTTGCATATTAGAGCCTTACAAAGCAAACAGAAGCCACCTACGACCGACAGAAGCAAAAAGAACCACAGAGCTGCCACATCCAGGCTGTAGTAAGAGTAGAAATGCATGCTATAAGCCACAGTTCAAAGGTGGGGCGTCCCCTTGTGTCGGAAAGCAAACTCAACCCAGAATGCAGCTTTGTCCAAAGGGTGATCCCTGTGCAAGCGAACGTTTCTGCAGGTTGAGGCAGTAGGCCGGATTCTCTATGATATCCCTCACTGCCTCAAGGAAAAGGATTGCCATAAAGGGTTGCTGCCTCTAGCACCCGAGCTGCTCCACGATTCAAATGATCCAACTGGTCAAAAAGCAAAGGCAGTCCTAGTACTGGTACCCCATGATAGATTGGCAACAAAGGTATTGGTCTTAGAGTGACCAAGAAGATAACTCTGTTGAATCCATTGTAACAGCATGGCGTTGTTGCCCAGAGTGTTTGACTTTTCCCCTACCAATGCCAAAGTTAGGCATGGTCAGACGTGGGAACTCAAACACAAAGTCTGCCCTCCTCAGCCACAGGTCTGCAGCACGATGCAAAGCTGGAATGCTGGTGTTAGGAGAAAATTTATTTTTCAAGAAGGTCATCATAGATTGGTAGGATCACCAAGTGCTCTTGAAGGATGTTAAGGCAGTGGTGCAAGATGTTGTGGGTTCTCTCCAGGAATCCCACGTGAATCCCATGAGGAATCACATAAGAGATGTGCATAGCAGGGTGCTATGGAGAAGTGGCCCTCCATCTCACATTGTAGACCAGAGGCAACTCAAGGTAGTGTGCCAGGATAGTGCCAGCAGGCATCAGGGTCAGTCAGCACTAGGTCATACTGGGCATCCCTTTGTTGAGCCCTAAGTTCCTTGTCCTCCAGCATGGTGGTCAGCATGCTGCAGGTGAGTTTGTGGGCCACCTGAAGGATTTGGCTCAGTTCTGTTATTCAGGTAAGTGTGCCTATAAAGAGCTCCTTCCTTCTGCCATTCCAGGACATTGCGAATCGCAGTGCTGAACAAATCAACTCAAGCTCCTTTCTTGATCAACTCGACAGGTACGAACGGATAGTAAGGCGGGTGCTCTTTCACAAACAAACTCTGAGACTGTTGGATAATGTTCATCTGGTGCCCCTAGGTGTGGAGCTTCTTCACCATCACCTGAAAGAAGGTAGAGAAGAGGATGAAGATGTCACAGAGCAAGCACCAAACCCTTGGCAAGCAAATCAAGAAGTCCCCCTAAAATCCTTTCTGGTTTTCACCCTGTTGTGCTGATTAATGTAGCTGGAGGTTGTTAATCCTAATCCTCAGGGTTCCCAGGCACATATTTCCCTGCTCAGGCAAACTTCATTTAAATCTGCTGACTGTGTAAAGTTGGAGCAGGGGAAATGTACCATATGCTTGTGTTATAATGTCGCTTGCAAAACGTGCCACATGCACCTCCAGATGTACCTCCATGCTGACCCAGTGGCTGCCTTCCATGGGAAACACCAGGGATCTTGCCTTCATGGCAACTCCAGAAGAGAGGGATGCTTCTTGTCTTTTGGGCAACAACATTCATTCATTCATTGTCTATAACCCTTATCCAGTTCAGGGTGGTGGTGGGTCCGGAGTCTACCCAGAATAACTGGGTGCAACACGGCAAGACACCCTGGAGAGGGCGCCAATCCTTCACAGGGTGACACACACTCACACCTACGAACACTTTTGAGTCTTCAATCCACCTACAAACATGTGTTTTTGGAGTGTGGGAGGAAATCGGAGCACCCAGAGGAAACTCACACAGACACAGGGAGAAAACATCACACTCCTAACAGACAGTCACCCGGAGGAAACCCCCACAGACACGGGCAGCCGGGAGGGGATGTCTATTTTTATAATGTATAATTTAGATTTTATAAAGTAATCCTATTGTTACGCTTTCTTTTGCGCTCTTTGTTTTGTGAAATGTTTAAGCCCTGCTTAACACTGTTGGTTCTTTGCCTCAGTAAATCAAAGTGATTTGGAGTTATAGCCTATAGTTTCAGAAGTGACCATTTAGTGACAGGTCATATGAGTGTTGTATTCCTAAGGCTTTAGTTTTGCATTTATTAGAAGTCATAAGACACAGATAATGCCTAATAAAGCCTGGTGTAAAGCCTAGTTATATTCAAATGTCAAATACGTCCTAAAACAAGGGTCTATACCTCCTATAAAATCAGTTTCCATAAGGCATTACAGAGCATTGTCCTTGTTATGAATCTGATATTAGTCAGACTCTCACTGGGTATCACTTTTAGAGTGTTGTATAAACTGTTATACGTCTTACAAACTAACGCCAGGCATCATTAAGTATTACTGACCCACAAAATTGGAGGTTATGAAGCATACAAACACGGCATGAAAACACTGACCCACAAAAGTGGAGGTTATGAAGCCTTTCTAACCGTGGCCTGACCATCTGCTGCATGTTTTTCACTGAAATGTAGTCATGACTGAGCACTGCATGGTTCCATTAGCCTGAAGGACCCTGGCACACCATCGTCTTTGTGATGAGGAGCGCTGAATTGTGTCTAAAATTCACCATAAACTGGACACTCTGAGACTTAGCAGTGACTTGTTATACTTTAACTGAAAGTAGACTTATCAAGGCGTGAGAAAAATGTGGTGGATACACATCTTAACATCACTGAGATCAGAGTGAGATACGTTTGTCACGTCGTGTTATTTCCTGGTAGTTTTTAAGGCAGGTTTTTCCTTGTTCTATTACTTGGAGTAAGGTTCATTATGTCTTGTAATGAATGTACACTGAGATATGGAACATAATCAGATGTGAACAGTAATGCTGCTAGCAGTGAAGGTTCAGGTCGAGATCTTAAACTATGTGTGTATTTCTTGTACCTATTTTAAAAAATATCAGTTCCTGCTTAAAATGTAATTACATTCTTTGTTGTCAGTGCATTGTTATTATTACAGTGTTATTACCGTAGTACAGCAGTGCTTGATTACATTTCCGCTTCCAAGCTGCATCTTTCAAACCCACTTAACAAAATAACAGTATGACCCAGCCAACACACGTCAGCGAGGCCCAAAGATGGGCAAAAGGCCATGGGTGCGTTGGTACATGGGCTACGAGTAGGACGCAGGTGGGCTGCCTTTATCGGTTAAACGTGGACAGCCCAGTAATTCTCTATATATGAGGTCCACAAGGGCCCATAGTAGACTGTTGTAATTTAGAGAGATGTGGTTTTTTAGGCTGTCTGTGAATGTGGAACCTATGCTCAACTCATCCTGGACCCATCACTGATGATGGAGGACATCCATACGTGGGGACAACATTGACTCTGTTGACATGGGTGATTTGGCTGGGAAAAAATATATATGATAAGCATAATGTACCCCAGCACCTTAAAGAAGTGACTGAGTTTCCTGCTAGAATCAGAACCTCTGTAGTCTACGCCACAACAGGCTGCTGAGGAATTGTGAGGGCCACTGGCTGGGAGTTGATGATCACAGCCATTTCATTTCACTTCTTATCTTAAAGACACTGTGTCCTTTTAGCATTCAAGATACACAGTCAGTAAACTGTCACTGTGGTGGTTCCCTCAGTGGAGCATACACTGTACCTTAAATTAAGGAACTGAACTATACCTTATTCTATATTAACTGTGGATGTTAAAGTCGTGTTGGTTTCATTCGCCCCGTTTCATCTCCAGGACTTTTATTGTGTTCTTTTATTCTCCACAGTTGTATAATGAAAGATTACAGAGATCCCCCTCTCCTTCTGGAGAAGAGAATGTAATGAACCTTTAGGGAACACAACTGGACTCTAACACCACTGCTGCACCTTTAAATATACACTGATTGCATCTTTTTAGTGATAGTAATGTACCTGGAAAGTGTCCAGATAATACCTGGCAGTCAGTAAAGCAGAACATAAGACACAGTGAAAGCTACTTCCTGCTTGGAGATTTGAGTAAAAATGTGAAATGAATATCTGCCTCTGAATTTAATAAAAACTCTGTCGCTATGAACAATTTAAAAAGCTGTTAAACTGCAAGTGACTGAAACTTTAAACTAATGTTTAAAACATTTTTCAGCTTCTTGGAACTAAATATTTCTCCAAGTCTCGAAGCTGATTTTCTACTTTTATCTGAATGTGGAGCAACTTTTATGATTCTGTGGCACATTCTGATAAATTGAAAAATTTTATTTAGTTCCAAAATGCATTAGTTTAAAGTCTTATGTCACTTGCAGTTTTGCAATTTTGAGATTTTAAGTTGCATAGTGACAGTTGTTTTAATTTCATTATTTGAAGATATTTGTGGTCTTCAGACCTATACTTTGTGCATTAATAAATAAAGCAAGAGACTAAATGAAAACACACAAAGGTCTTACCTGTGTCTTTGAGAGCTCTGCTGTGTTGGTCACTGTGGAACCAACTGGCTTTAATGCACAGATTTGTGGACTGGGACACTATGAAGAAAACTGATGTCAACAACAACAAACTGTATTTTCTTAAAGGCTAAGCAGCAGCTCTATGAAAGTGTCAAACAAATAAATACAGTGGAGTTTGAGTTCCTAACTTGTGTTTATTGATCGTCAGAAAACATGTTATTTCTTACTAATTCAAGGAATAAGGTTTAAAAGACCGTTGGTCCCCCCCCCAGCGGTGTTGGGAAACTCTAATAGGCGTCTTGCCTGTGACGTAGATGGTGGACAACAACTCTAGAAGCTGCACTTAATTTAATGCAAAAATGAGGAAAAGGTGTGTTGTTTTTGGCTGCAATCATTCAATGTACAGTGGGACATCTGTGAACAAATGGCCCAAAGATCCCCAAAGATCCAGAAAATGGACTAAAGTTGTCAACTTTAAACGGGCACTTTGGAAAGGACCATCCGCTCACTCCGTTATCTGTAGCTCATTTCACTGGCGCTTTTCCAACAATATGGGCATGTAAGGACACCAACGAAAGGTGTTCAAGAGCCTCTGTAACATGGAGGTAAACAGGGTAAGGACACTTACTTCGCCTGTTTTAGTTGGTGTTAGTTAACGTTAGCTTGACTCGCTAAACTCGGTGTCTCAGATTATGCTCGGCTACGTAGCTGCATTACGGAGGTTTATAGTGTCGGATGAATTCGAATTCGACTTCGATCACATTTACAAGAATAACGGTACCTCTACATTTGAGTTTAGCTTATTGCTAGGCTATTGTCATGAATAATGTTGGTTATTTAGCTAGATACTGTCATAACAGTCAGTCATAACGGTGTTTTACCGCGGCGTTGTTCAGCTGTTGTCCACCAGTGACGTCACGGTTGTGTTCACGAATTTCCGTAGAGAGCTCGGGTTTTTCCGTCAATTTAATAAAATTGTCAGTTTTAAAGCAAATTAAGCAGCTATTTTTATTTTAATTCATACTTATATCTGTCAGTAACTAAAATAATGTCAAATATTCATGGAGGTCCATTAAGTGGTGCTTAGCCTTTAAACTGCTCCAACTTGATGACTTTTCTTATAAAACATCAATTCCACACAATATCACAGGATACCACGAAGCTGGGACGGTGAAGGCTAGTGCTAACTACCACTAATGCAACATCATGAGTTCGCAGAGCAATCACAGTCCAGAGGAAACGAAAAAACGGCCACACGGCATGCAGGGCAATGCAACATAGTGCACGTGGAGCAGTAATCAGAGAGTTCTGTTCAGAAATCAGAGCACAGTTAATGGCAGGGAGTCATCCTCTGCATTCAGGGAGCAGCTGTGGATGTTGAAGGAGGAGAAAGCTGTTCCTTTACTCCACACCCACCCCAGATTGTCTGTAGATTAGTGGGTAATCGGGTGGGAGACATTAGCAGTGGTCAAGCCTTAATATTTCAGAGACTAAACAAACACTTACCCACACATCTGTTTATTGTCAAACATGGCTTTATTCCAAGATATTAACCGTACACACATGGTTAATTAACTGTACACAATTTATCATTTTAACACACACCTCGGTCACATTCATCTCTCACGCCTTTCACTCCAGTACTGTATTAATATCTTTAATTATTGTATTAAAATGTTTCTGTTTGTAACAAAGTTTTATCATGAGGCAAACTATTCAGCTTTTAATGGCATTAACAACGAGTCATTGACTAAAAAACTACACACAGACTTGCTTCCCTCTGTTATAAAGTTCTTATCTTCTGTAGTGGAATAACCAGAGGTTATTTTTCAACAAGACGGTGCCCACAGACCCAATTCCACTAAGAATCATCTGAAGAGCAAGTTCTTGGTTTATTTAAAGGGGGCAAATTATGAGAAGATCTCGTTCATTTCATGTCCACATTAATGTGTGGATCTGGAGCCCACCAACTCTCACACATTCTGCTCTGCTTCTGACGTCAAGTGCAGAGACTTTAGAATGGCCCCGCCCCCTCGTCTGAGTCTGTCCAATCACAGCGCTGGACCTGCGTTTACGTGAGAGCGCAAAGACAAGGTTAGACACAGCGAAACAGAGGAGAAGAAAGAGCACTGAGTAAAAACGGAGAAGAAAGAGAACAGAGTGAAAACGGCTAAAAATCAGAGCTTCTGCTCCTCGCTCCTCACTGCTGTGCGCTCGGGGTCGGGGTGAACAGCGAGCGGCTCATTATCATTTAAAGGAACAGGTGCTGAAAGCGGGCGTTCTGAACAGGGGCTGTTTACACAGGGGGAGAACACTGCTGTGGGGCTCGTGGCTAATCTCTTGCTCATTAAAAGCTTCATGTTTTGCTGTTTGGTGCTTGTGGGCCTTTAGTATACATTCATTATATAAAATATTAACAGGGAACGATAAGTGCTTTTACACGCACAGGCTCTGGTTACTCCACAGTTTTGGAGTGAACCAGGACCACAGCCTCCGTGGCCTACATCATGGTGACAGCTACGGTGGGCGGCTGACTGACAGTGGTGATGACAGAAGCAGGTTGGCTGCACATGACTGCGCTGGTTTTCTGGCGATGTTCGATCTCCCTGCGCATCTGACACCAGGAGCAGTAAACACAGCAACAAGAAATAACGATGTCAGTGCAGATGTCTCCCTGCAAATCAAACACAGGTAAACATTCACGTTAAATACAGAAGCAGCTGCAGATGATCTTCTTTTGTGTCTGTTTCCTTTTCTCAGTGCTGGGTTCCTCTTTGTAGCTGTACAGCTCTACGTGAAACCCACGCAGACACAGGGAGAACACACCACACTCCTCACAGTCAGTCACCCGGAGGAAACCCACGCAGACACAGGGAGAACACACCACACTCCTCACAGACAGTCACCCGGAGGAAACCCACGCAGACACAGGGAGAACACACCACACTCCTCACAGACAGTCACCCGGAGGAAACCCATGCAGACACAGAGAGAACACACCGCACTCCTCACAGACAGTCACCCGGAGGAAACCCACGCAGACGCAGGGAGAACACACCACACTCCTCACAGGCAGTCACCCGGAGGAAACCCATGCAGACACAGAGAGAACACACCACACTCCTCACAGACAGTCACCCGGAGGAAACCCACGCAGACACAGGGAGAACACACCACACTCCTCACAGACAGTCACCCGGAGGAAACCCACGCAGACACAGAGAGAACACACCACACTCCTCACAGACAGTCACCCGGAGGAAACCCACGCAGACACAGGGAGAACACACCACACTCCTCACAGACAGTCACCCCGAGGAAAACCCACACAGACACTGAGAGAACACACCACACTCCTCACAGACAGTCACCCCGAGGAAAACCCACACAGACACTGAGAGAACACACCACACTCCTCACAGACAGTCACCCGGAGGAAACCCACGCAGACACAGGGAGAACACACCACACTCCTCACAGACAGTCACCTGAAGGAAACCCACGAAGACACAGAGAGAACACACCACACTCCTCACAGACAGTCACCCAGAGGAAACCCACGCCGACACAGGGAGAACACACCACACTCCTCACAGACAGTCACCCGGAGGAAACCCACACAGACACAGGGAGAACACACCACACTCCTCACAGACAGTCGCCCGGAGGAAACCCACGCAGACACAGAGAGAACACACCACACTCCTCACAGACAGTCACCTGGAGGAAACCCACACAGACACAAGGAGAACACACCACACTCCTCACAGACAGTCGCCCGGAGGAAACCCACGCAGACACAGGGAGAACACACCACACTGCTCACAGACAGTCGCCCGGAGGAAACCCACGCAGACACAGAGAGAACACACCACACTCCTCACAGACAGTCACCCGGAGGAAACACAGACAGACACAGGGAGAATAATTTTACACAGTTGTAAGGCTGGTAACACTAAGACTCACCTCAATTTGGTATTTGTAGCGTAAACCCACCCTCATGGAGAGAGTGACGGGGGGCACACAGATGGGCATGCCATTAGCCGCCAGGATTCCTGCCCCGATTATATCCACCATGGGCAGACAGAGGCTCTGGCCAAACTCCCTCGAGGTGGAGCAGGCAAAACAGGGACAGCAGAAGAACGCAAAGCAGCCTAAAGACAAGAGATTCAGATGTTACAGCAAAGCCTAGAAAACAGGAAATACTGAAATAACATTTAAAGTGTTGTATTAAAAATGATGATTGTAATTTTATTTAACAAAATATAACCTAAAAATGAAGTAGCACTGCGTCACTGTAACACTCACAAGCTTTCACATCCTGACAGCAGTGGAAAAGCCCAGAGGACCACTTCGTGACCTGAGGCACCGATAGGACCTGGGGAGCCTGTTGGACCACAATCGCTGTGGCTGCCATCTTCAGCTGAGTCCAGAAAGTCCAGCAAATCTAGAGTCTGCAAACATTAAGAATAACAAAAAAAAAACATTCATTTTCACGTGGATCAGATACAGCAGTGCTGCTGGAGTTTTTAAACCCTGACACACACCGTGCAGCGACAGATGAGCTACTGTCTCTGACTCTACATCTACAAGGTGGACCAACGAGGGAGGAGTGTCTCACAGAGTGGACAGAGAGTGGACACAGGGTTTAAAAACTCCAGCAGCTACTGCTGTGTCTGATCCACTCGTATCAGGTGGACCACAGTCTGTAACTGTAGAACTACACAGTGACCTGCAGGGTCAGCAGAGCTGAGAAACAACGAGCCCATTGAGGGGTGTAAAAGTGGGGCTCTCTGGAGAGGGCGCTCCATCTGTTACCTTTAGGGTGGACTAAAGTATCCTAATGCTTTGCCATCAAATCCTCACAGAAATGTTTAAATCAATAAACGAGTAGATGCTCTTACTCCAGATTAATCCTCGTCTTTGGGCAGAAACCAAACCCTGGGGCTGTTACGTGGATTTGACCTGTGACCCTTTCTGTCTGCAGCTCAACAGGAAGAAGCTGTTTTAAACAGCAGCAGGAGACGGACGGAGAGCAAGACACCTTTAAACTGGACTGTCCTGTTTTTATCTATTTATAGTGAAGGAGTAAAACTACATTCAGACTCTGAGTGAAAATAGAAAACGAAATGAAAATAAAGACAATACGGAAAAAATGTATTTCTTTTTTGTTCCAAAATTTGTGAAATATTTCAGTTGTGATTTATTTGAAAATGAAAGTGTTTTATTTTTATTAATAACACAATATTTCTACATTTATTTAAAGCCCACTTTAGTCAGTGTCCTCTGAATTAAAAAAATATTATACATTCACAAAAAAACAATTATCATCATAAGCTCATTATATGTATTTCTTAAAATTAAATGATCATTTCTTACTTCACGCTGCAACAAAAACACACTTTCCATGAACTGATAAATTAGAGCGTGTACGCAGAGATTAAACACGCAGTAACTCTGGGCTCTGAAGTCTTACCTGAGCGGCTGTGTGTCAGGATGTGTTTCTCAGGGCTGTGACACATGCAGCACATGTTCCAATGACACAAAACTAAAATACAACAATGCAGAGAGGGAATGTCACCCGGTGAGTCACGTCTCTCCCAACCCCCTCCGGCTCCGCTTTTAAACACTTTTGTTTTCAATTTAATGTTTTTTTTCTGGAATGAAATGTGTGTTTCTCTTTACAGAAGTAGGATTCTCTTATGAAAAGGTTTAAGCATCTGAAACATTGCTGTGAGGATTTGATGGCAGTCATGAAAGTGTATAATGAGGCCATGTGCTGATACCTGATTAGGTCCTAAATGATCTCTGCTCCACAGACGAATGGTGTTTAACACACACCTGGGGAAGAGTTAGCACTGAGGAGAGTGACGCTGTGATCATGTGCAGCTGCTCCAGAGGATGATATCTCACTTTATTGTGTTTTTATTGAGATTTTACAGTATATGAGTATATGGGGTGTCTATACATTTGTGAACAGGTAGTGCATGTGCAGATTTCTCATCCTGTGGCGCGAGGAACGCTACGCTTCATCCTGTGGCGCGAGGAACGCTACGCTTCATCCTGTGGCCCGAGGAACGCTACGCTTCATCCTGTGGCCCGAGGAACGCTATGCTTCATCCTGTGGCCCGAGGAACGCTTCGCCTCATCCTGTGGCCCGAGGAACGCTTCGCTTCATCCTGTGGCCCGAGGAACGCTACATTTCATCCTGTGTCCCGAGGAACGCTACGCTTCATCCTGTGGCCCGAGGAACGCTACGCTTCATCCTGTGGCCCGAGGAACGCTTCGCTTCATCCTGTGGCCCGAGGAACGCTACGCTTCATCCTGTGGCCCGAGGAACGCTTCGCTTCATCCTGTGGCCCGAGGAACGCTTCGCTTCATCCTGTGGCCCGAGGAACGCTACGCTTCATCCTGTGGCCCGAGGAACGCTTCGCTTCATCCTGTGGCCCGAGGAACGCTACGCTTCATCCTGTGGCCCGAGGAACGCTACGCTTCATCCTGTGGCCCGAGGAACGCTACGCTTCATCCTGTGGCCCGAGGAACGCTACGCTTCATCCTGTGGCCCGAGGAACGCTACGCTTCATCCTGTGGCCCGAGGAACGCTACGCTTCATCCTGTGGCCCGAGGAACGCTACGCTTCATCCTGTGTCCCGAGGAAAGCTTCGCTTCATCCTGTGGCCCGAGGAACGCTACGCTTCATCCTGTGGCCCGAGGAACGCTTTGCTTCATCCTGTGGCCCGAGGAACGCTTTGCTTCATCCTGTGGCCCGAGGAACGCCACATTTCATACTGTGGCCCGAGGAACGCCACATTTCATACTGTGGCCCGAGGAACGCTTCGCCTCATACTGTGGCCCGAGGAACGCTTCGCCTCATACTGTGGCCCGAGGAACGCTTCGCCTCATACTGTGGCCCGAGAAACGCTTCGCTTCATCCTGTGGCCCGAG
>NC_089817.1:34545801-34558301 GCF_029633855.1 Hoplias malabaricus
TGAAAGCAAAATCTTCAGAAATGCTTGGTTTTCGGCGTCATTAACTTACACTAAACCCTTCTTTTGTTTCTTCTTCCCTTCTTCTCCTCTTCCTCCGCCTCCAGTGGTGATAGAGGACGAGGACCTGGACGACGTACTGAACAACAACGGCGAGCTACTGCAGCTTCCTCTGAGCCACAATCCGACCTGAGACCGCCACCATGTGCTTCTAATTACCCTGTCTCTGCGCATGCGTAATCACCCGTAGCGCCTCACTCCATGCGCATGCGCCTCACCTGTAGTTTTTCCGTGTAGTTTCCAGCAGGTGGGCTCAGGTGGGGCTGTGGTGGGAAGAGGATCTGAGGCTAAAGAAGGCGTGATGTTTTTTTTTTTTTTTTTTTGCACTGTTTCTGTGAGGACTGTCCAAAGCGGTCTGGGTCGGAAACATGTAGCGGTCCTGACGCGTAGTCAAGAGCTCAGCGAACGATAAAAACCTGGTGTAAAACTTAAGCTTTATCTTAAAACTGAGATAATTAGTGCATTCACAGGTTTAGTTTTATATCGATATCATTACCTTGGTGTTTTACGTACGTCATACGTCTTTAGGATCGTCACGAGGCTGCTCTGGACAGATTGCACTTTTCACCAGGAGTTTGCATTATTCTTATATTTATGCCTTATATTATGATTGTTATTCCCTTGGACTAGTGAAAGAGACCATTGATGCCACTGTAAACGCTTCTGCATGTTTGTTAAAGCAACGTTCATCTCGTTTTTAGTGTTTCTTGGTCTAGATGTGACCAGTGAAGTTAATATATCTCCCCCCGGGACCTCTCCTGCGTGGCGTACTGTCCTTTAACCTGCTTTACTGGATCGAACTGAAGATGTGAAACGAGGTTATGCAGCTCCAAAGCACACGAATGACGCAGATCCGTTGTCTGTAAATGTTGTCATGCATTTTCAGTATTTAAACTGCGTGCCGTTACATGTATTGACCGCTAGGTGGCGACAAACCAAAAGAAAAGAGTCTGCGGTTTGCGGCTGCTGCATGTGCTGCTGTTTCTTCTGTTCCCGGTCTTTCAGCTTTCATCGCTGATGATTAAACGTGTTATTGAGTGTTTTGAGTCTTCATTTGCTGTTTATCTCAGTTCTGACCACTTTACATTTATCAGAAAGGTCCATAACCTACATTTTCATTGTTTTTTTCCCCAAATCTGCCCACTTTAAGTAGTTTCATGAACTAAAACAAACGTTAGACTTTATTTCGACTATTTCTAACCTCTATTTAAAGGAGCACTGTAATATTTTTAACATAAAATAACAGCTTCAAAATATTTGGACGCTCCACTTTGCTGTAAAAGGAACAACAGAGACTCTGTTATTCCTGCACTGGCAGAAACTGCAAATGTAAATGTAAATTTTGGAGGAGGGTATGAAACCACTTGCCTCTTCATTTTTCATTCATAGTCTGGAACCATTATCCAGTTCAGGGCAGAGGTGGGTCCGGAGTCTACCTGGAATCACTGGGCGCAAGGCAGGAATACACCCTGGAGGGGGCGCCAGTCCTTCACACTCACACCTACGGACACTTTTGAGTCTCCTATCCACCTACCAACGTGTGTTTTTGAAAACTCACCCAGAGGAAACCCACGAGGACACAGAGAGAACACACCACACTCCTCACAGACAGTCACCCGGAGGAAACCCACGAGGACACAGAGAGAACACACCACACTCCTCACAGACAGTCACCCGGAGGAAACCCACGCAGACACAGAGAGAACACACCACACTCCTCACAGACAGTCACCCGGAGGAAACCCACGCAGACACAGGGAGAACACACCACACTCCTCACAGACAGTCACCCGGAGGAAACACACACAGACACAGAGAGAACACACCACACTCCTCACAGACAGTCACCCGGAGGAAACCCATGCAGACACAGAGAGAACACACCACACTCCTCACAGACAGTCATCCGGAGGAAACCCACGCAGACACAGAGAACACACCACACTCCTCACAGAGTCACCCGGAGGAAACCCACGCAGACACAGGGAGAACACACCACACTCCTCACAGACAGTCACCCGGAGCGGGACTCAAACCTACAACCTCAGGACCCTGGAGCTGTGAGAGCAGCATCGTTCCGCCCACCTCTCAATTTATTCCAGTGTAGTGCAGTAAATGTGAAATACACCAAATCTTACCTAGTGTTTCTTTAAAAAAATTATTAAATAAAAACAAGCTAGATTTTAATGTCTTTAACTGGTTTAAAAATATCAGCCCTTTAAATGACTCAGTTTCTGTAAAATTCAAGCCGTCATTGTGTTTACGTTTCCATTCAGAACCCAAACCATCTCAGTGTGATACTGTGGCTGTAACCAAACGAGGAGCATGTGTTCTGTCACCGTAAGAGTCCTTTAACTAATGTCATTGTATATAGTTTTATAAATAAATCAACTTATTAAACAGAACACATAGCTTTTTTAAAATGAGTTTATTTACATTAAACAAGGATAAAATAACATACTTCTAGAAGGAGAGAAAAAAGAAAAAGGAGAGTGAGTAACATCCACATGTTTGTCTTTGAACAGAGGAGGCTTTGTTAGAGCTCAGTGATAAAGCGCTATCAGGGTTTAAACATTTCAATAAAAAAATGAAAGTTTACACAAGTGAAAATGTGCACAAAAAAAGGCCAGAGTTTGCAAAAGAGAGATGAGTCACTGAAACAGGGCCCGGAGGTCACGGCCTTGAAGGATAAACAAAACAATCTTTGTTCTCGAAGGTGGGGAAACAGCAAACTTAGCAAAGCATTACTTCATCATTCAAAGAGCAGAGTGCGTTTGAGGCGTTTCCTAAAAATAAACGCTTTATAAAGTGATGTATTTGCAAGTGGAGAGATCTTAAATCATCATTAATATTCAAATTATTTCATATTTAAAGATTATTATAAGACTATCATTGTATTTTAACCCTTTCTTTAATTGAACAGGACAAATGTGTCGTACCTTTTTATTAAACTGGCACCACACATAGGAGCTTCTTTTTAAAGTGGTGACCTTGTGTTTCACTGGAGTATGAACACGGGTCGACACCGAGGCCCGACACACACCTAGTCCTCCAGCAGAACCGCAGCAAGTGTGAACATAATCCACGGGTTTAAATGAAGAAAACTCTCTCACTAGTGACTTTAAGGCTATTGTTATTCGTGATCAAGACGTCGCCACTTGCCGAGACCTCGTTAGTAAACTGTTACGAGGCCCTTCTGCTTTCAGTTCAATGGTCTACGACTCTCAAGGTCTTCAGTGAGGGAACGAGGGACTTTAAAACTAGCTTTATTCAGGACACACGAGTGCGCAAGGTTTCCCTGAGTGTGGCAAGCTACAATGATCAAAACAGTCTCAAACCACTCAGCTCTTACACTGGCACCTCCTTCCCCTTTGTTAGTTATGAAGCTTCTGCAGTAAATAAAAACAAATCATGTTTAAAAAATAATAAAAATAAGGCTAAAAAGGCACAAGTAACAGTGGGAGAAATGGTCAGGGGTTGGACATTGAGCCATTTCTTGGTAGAAGTTGACCTCTGAGGGCATTTCCCAAAGTCCAAGCTGTTAAACAGGAAGAGAGACCTTCCTACTGGGGAACCCTCAGCTTTTTGAGCTCAGGTTAAAGTTATCTGGCTAACCGTGTTAAACTGATCTGAGACCAGGGAGGTTATTTCACAAAGACAGTCGTTAGCCAGATAACTTTAAAAATATCAAGATTGTCCAATGGAAAAAAGAGCGGAGACATTCCCATAGGATCATCCCCAAACTCAGGCTCAAGTTAACAGGCTAAATGAGAAACCCAGCTTTGCGAAATGCTTCCTGTGCTGCTGACCTGAGACCGAGGGGGATTTCACAAAACGAAAAACCTCAGGCTCAAATGTAAAAGACGCCAATAGAAAAGGAAGCTAGCTCTACGTTGGGACCACTGTGTAGCCACAGGTGGGAAAAACATAAATAAATAAAAACAGGTCTCAGATCAGCTGAACAGAACGACAACGTCCACCATCCACTCTTCAGTCCATGGTCTTCTTTATCTGGTCACTGGGGGGTGTTCAGACGTACTCCCTGCCGCTGCTGGGGGGCCGGGATTTGGTGGGGTAAGAGGGTCCGGACTGTTTCCTTGAGCACGACGCCGCCAACAAGCCGCCGCCCATAACGACGAGGAAGGTCCCGGCCCAGGCGATGAACACAGCGGCTCCGAACTCGTACCTGCAGAGAGAGGGGATTATTATTACGCCTTAATAAGGAAGTAGATCCTGAACTTTCAAACGGTCAAAGCCTGACTCCTCCTCCTCTTTCGTTTCAAACAATTTCATTGGTTAAAGACTAATAGAGCATTCCTCATGCCTCTTTCACACAGGAACTCAGAAGAATCGCTAGAGAATCTACGGAGATGTCCTGGGAACCATCTCTCTCTCACACACACACCTTCTGCCTCAGGCACACACTCTCAGTGGGAGATGAAACACATGCTGTAGGTGTGGGGGCGGAGCCTGTACAGCAGGTGCAGGAGAAACCACAGAACACTTCCCACAACGTTCTCACGTGCGCTGACTGACTTCAGAGCTAAACACACTCTTGGTAGAGAATCAGGAGGTCGTTTTCTCAGCTGAACGTGCTCGGCGAAGAACGCTAACACGATTGCGCTACAACAGCTCAACACGCTTGGAGGAGAACACTAAACACTGATTCTGCGGCATCAGCTCAACACCCTTGGACTGCTCTGTTAAGTTGTGGGTGAACATTACCACTGGGAGACCATTGTGGTTTTCAATACGCTTTAAATCTATAAATACAAAAGAAATATATTAAAAACATGGCGGTGGTGTAGTTCTCTCAGCGATACGTACTTCGTATTGACGGGAGTGAACGGGGAGTAGAAGTCCTGGATGATCTGGTAGGAGAACCACGAGCAGGCGATGATGGAACACAGAGCTACAAACACAAAGTCAAAACGTTAATACGTTGAAATAAATCGGGTTAACCACCGAATCACGGGGAGGATTCCTCACTAAACACAAGCCTGGGCCTTGAGGAGTGATGTAAATGAAGGTGGCGGATGCCAGAACTTGCCTCCCAGTATGAGAATGATTCCTCCGGTCATGGCGATGCGGGACTTCTTCACCTTGTCGTCACCTCCACAGTTTGTGCACTTCATCCCCATGGAGGCCACGCCCATCCCCACCACAGTGAGGAGGATGGCGATGACCATCAGCGCTCGAGTGGCCTGGAGAGCACCTGCACAGAGACAGAGAAAACAGAGCTGGTGTTAAAGAGTGGGTTTATTTATTTATTTATTTATTTCAGATCAACAAAGTTGTGACCATCAGCTTTGGTCAGTTTATTAAAACTGAGGGATATTAATAGTAGGGTCCTTTCCCTCATTCACAGCTAAATCATAACACAGCTCTGAACAGAGCTTAATACCACTTTGAAAATAAGAATTGTTTTAATTGAGTCTAGATTTCAAACTGTGAACGAGTTAGAAATCTCTGGTGAAAAAGTATTGATCATTAAATTCTTCTGGACGTCTGGTTCCATTCACCACCACAATGTTTCTCCAGAATGAAGCATGTCACACCAAAATAAACCCTTTACTGGAAAAGAAAATGGCGGAGTAGCTCTGTTGCTAAGCTGAGGGCATTTTGAAAAAGCAGGATCTCTCGGCTCATCGCCAGATAACGTAACCCTCAAAGCCAAGTATTTAAAATACTGTCCATTCCTCCTGCAGACATCACTATACAATCACAATGTCTCCTATTACTCATTAGAAACATTTACCTCAGCAATGAGAACCTGTTCACGAAGCTTTAGCATTAAAATGCTAGCAACAAACTGGTACTCCGATTAGCCTCAAATGTCATAAACAACATGACCCAGTATTGAATACAGCAAACTGAAATGAAAAAAACGTTAGCTGCTACACGAGGCTAGTCTTGCTAACATGCTAATCCTCTGGCTCCTCACTGTTACTGATCACTAATCCTGTCATATTGACCCAAGGTGAGGTTTGAAACCTGTCCTGAAGCGTCTTAAATGGAATTAGAGTAAGTGTGTGTTTATGAGAATGAAGGTTCATGTTAGTGTCAAACATTTTTCCGCTGTTTTATATAAAAATATAACAATTACCATTGTATAAAATCAGGGAATATTCGTTTCATTCAACAAAATTCACTGTATTCAGCTCAGCCAAGACATGTCCCGTTAGACAGATGGCAGTAACGGACGTTTAAGCCTCCAACGCCTGTAGGTGGTGTTTAACAATCTTTACCAAATGAACCAACACTTTATAGCAATTTGTGTCCCTGAAATAAGAGAAGTAATAAAAAGACAAGAGGAAGGGATGATCTGGAAAGTCCCAGGTCACTGCAGAACTGGTTTGACCAAAGTCAGATTGGGTTTCGTTGGGTTTTTTTTTTTTGCTTTTGAACAATTGTTAAATTTTCTACAGTTTGAACCGTAAAAAAGCCCCGAGAACTGGAGGCTCCCTCTGAATCAGACCCAAGACTCTATTAGAAAGTTTTAACCACGATTCAAGTCTGATCTCTGAACGTGGGGCCAGACCGAGCCGACGTCCTGGGTTTGTTTCATTTAAAAGTCTCGGTAGATTTTCAAATAGCTTGACTACGAGTCTAAAAATCATTCTCATAAACTCCCCTTGGAGCAAACATCCCACCCCCATTCAGGCACCTGCAGCCAGGTGCGACACAAACCGGTTCCATCCGGAAGACTCCAGAGAGAGACACACACCATTTTCCCTTTGTAACGTAGGCATGCACAGAACAGGTCTAACTAGTCATGGGGGAGAGAGAGAGAGAGAGAGAGAGAGACTCAGAGTCAAGTTTCGAACCGCCCACTGTGTGTGTTTCTGTATTCAAAAATCTAAGGGATTGGCCTTTCCTCTGCGATCAGACCACAGTTTCAGTCTCAGATAAAAACCCTTCCAATGAAATCCGGCGAAAGAAACTCACCGCCGACTGAAACCCATTAATAACGAAGCACTTGGAAATCACCAGAAACTATAAGCTTTAACACAGTCTTCCTTCACTCATTCTTTTTAAAGTACTGTAGATTCAACCAAAATAAAGTCCACTTTTTACCAGTAAAAATACTACAGAGCACCAAGACCCCCCCCCCCCCCCCCCCCCCCCCAGAGAAGTGTCTCAAAGCCCTGCTTTGACCTGAAAGGATTTTATGCTTTTGACTTCATACGAGTCTCTAACAAAACGGCCTCTCATCTTTAGCCCTATTGTAAGAGCCTTGAACAGGTTTATATCCATTCTCCAGCCTCGTCATTTTTGTAGTTTGTATCCACATCTATAAAAGTAATCATATCCAAGAGGTTTATCCACCAACCGTTATCTCTAAACACTGCTTCTGGACCACGCCCAAAAGATAACACTCCTTTACAGCACTTTTCCAATGAGTGAGTTTATCATCCACGTTGGCCTGCGTTGTTTGTAGTTGTAATGAAGTGGTGTAGAAGTGATAAGGCCTTATCAAACGCTCTGATAGCGAAAGAAAATAAATAAATCCCGTTACCAGCCAGCTGCCAGCCATCGACACTTAAACTTTACATACAGAGGTTTGATCAGTGAAAGAGGTGAAGAAATGGAGCGTTGGCTGGATTTGGGTTCATTTTTGATACATTACGCCCAAAAATAAGGCTTTAGGCTTCACCAACAGGTCTATGGACAATGTTTTAGCTCAGATCCGAACATGGGTTCTTTGACCAGACGTGGCCCTTCTAGGGCGTCTAATCTCCTCTCCTCTGAAGTCTTGGTTTCTGAAGTGTGCACCAAGAGTGGGTATGAAGAGTTTTCCCCAAGGAACCTTTAATAAGGAGATATGAGAGTCACAGAAACCTGTCTAACACCAGTCCAAGCTTCGGAGCCAAGAGCTGTTTATTAGCGTTTATTTTTAGTCGTGTAGGTGAAGGACAACACTTCATTAGGACCCCGGTGTTATTCGCTGCTATTTCAGCTGCTGCTCCGTGAAGGTGATGAATAATGGCTCGTATGGTTCTGTGGCTTAGGTTTGCAATGGCTTTGGGTTCGAAAATAAATAAATAAATAAATCAACAAGCAAATGTGATGTTTTAGACCTGCCCTCCTTTTCTCCTCCTCGATACCGGGAGCATTTTCCACCAGCCGAGGAGGGGGAGGGCAGCACTGTGTAATCATTACTGCAACAATGAATAACTCAAGTGTAGAGACTCGACACTTTCTTTCTGCTTTCCCACATTCCCAGAGCAGAGAGGAGTGCCTCGACCTGGCACTATAGTTCAGGTTTCAGGAGAAGGCAACGCCTCAGTTTCTCCTACTGCAAGATAACGAGGTTTTATTCAGAGTAATTTTAGAGCATTTCTATTGTTATGATACAGACTCCACATGATACAAAATGTCCACATGCCATTACAGTTCCTTTAACCTGGCGTGTTATACAAGGCTTCCCCACACACAGAACTGCCTTCAGGGCGTGGCTCTCACTGTGCACCTGCAGAAGCCGAAAAAACAGCTTTAGACTCCAATAGAAACTCATCCATTCCAACTCCAGCCTCTAGTTTAAGGTCCTCTGTGATTGTAAACCTTTATTTAAACTGTGACCACCTCTAGATGCCCTTGTTTATCTGTTTACGTAAATAACGACGCCGTTTGGCCCGTTTCTTGTGACCCGCTCTAAAAGGGTGTGGTCAGATGTTTATCTGGAGCTCAGCCTCGGGGCATTTCGGTTGAAGAAACGGTGGCGCTCCACCATTAAAGTCAGTAGACTCAGGACTTCTGATGAGTTTAGGTCACTGCACTGATGCTCAGTCAAAATCCAGGGCTGAAACACTAAGCATAACTTCATCACTGGGAATTTGTGATGTAACAAACACTGAGTGAAAAATCAGGCTCTTATTGACTTCCTAAAACACAATGAGGGGTGAGCGGTCCATTTTTAAAGCTTCTGTTGCCTCAGAGGAATCAGGAAGTGTCTGTTTTTAAAAACACAAGCCCTGGTCTATTCCCCGTCACCTGGATGTTACCTGTGCCACCGAAGGAGACGTCCATGTCACTTTTCCAGGGAGATATTTAATACCCTGTGCTTTTTGGGAGAGAGATATTCTACCCCTATAACCACTGATGAAAAGCATTAGTGGTCTGGGCTAGAGATGAGTTATGTCCTTGGCTTGGCACAGCACTGGGCACAGAAATGGCTCATCATTATCACCGCTGTGTGAAGAGGGGATTTTAATGCCCTGCAAAACCACAGAGTGAGAAAACACACTCGTTTCCTGCTCCATCTCCAAACACACAACTGGTCTGACCAGCTCCCGCACACCTGAGCATGCCTTCGTCTGCGCAAGCTCAAAAAATCATTATTAATAATCACGTGTCTGTTGGGAATAGTGGGAATACTTTAATATACAGGGGATTAACACAATGGAACCTGTTAATAAACGAGAGATAAAGGATCGGACAGAGATTTCAGAAACAAAAGGCAGCTAATACAGACACC
Source organism: Hoplias malabaricus (assembly GCF_029633855.1). Taxonomy (NCBI): domain Eukaryota; kingdom Metazoa; phylum Chordata; class Actinopteri; order Characiformes; family Erythrinidae; genus Hoplias; species Hoplias malabaricus. The sequence goes on from NC_089817.1 coordinate 34,555,337, forward strand.
AGCTTCTCCAGAAAGTAGCTTATTAACCAACTCTGGGCCAAAGCGTGATGTCTCCTTTGGAGATTAATATAATTAGTGCATGTCCCTGTTAAAACTAAACAAGATATCAATGAGTGGACAAAGGAATCACGCTAAATGAACACTGCTAAAGTCTCAGTCGGTCGGTGTATTCTGGACCCCCCCAGGGTCATGGACATGTCCAAGTTTGGAGACTGTTCTTAAATAAGTTGATACTTGCTGAATGTGGCTCTCTAAAAATGACAGCGCCGTCCACAGCCATCCCCCACTGTGTAAATATGCAAATTAGAGTTCATAACTTATGCAGGGTAAATGTTGTACCTGTCAACAAGCCGATAGCTCATTTCCAGCAGTTAATAAGTCATACAAGTCAGCAGGATTTTCTCATTTAAACCGAAACCAACACTGTTCTAAAAGACCAGAGCTGATCAGACCCTCAGCTTTGAGCTTAAGTTAACTGGCTAACTGAGAAATCCTGCTCTGTGAAACACCACAGAGCGAGATTCAAAACTTAACCAGGTGATGGAAGCCCAAAGTTGAACATCCTCCAACAGGAAGGTCCCTCAGCTCTGGTTCAATTGACCCTTTCTATTAGTTTGGCTTGACCTTGGCTTAAGTTATCCGGCTAAATTTGGGGCATACTCCCAGGACTGTCACACTTAGGATGATCTAGGAAAGTACCTGGTTCCTTATTTGGAATTTTCAATTCCACCTTAAAATTGAAACATTACCGTTCCACCTTAAATTCTCAACTAACTGCGGTTTATTCCCTCCATTTTTAATCTCCACATAATTACATCGGATTCGACGTCAATTAAACCGTTGTGTACCCCGTAATCTAAACAGACTCCACTTCTAATTAACACCACTTAAGGTGGAATGGAAACTTTTTCAAACCTGACTATATAACTTTTATGCATTCTTGGTAAAACCACGCCGTCTTTAAGCACGTTACTCACTGTTCAGCTGCAGCATGGAGTCGTAGATCTTGCACTGCATCTGCCCAGTGCTCTGGAAGGCGCAGGACATCCACAGCCCCTCATACATGGCCACGGCCGTGATGATGTTGTCCCCAACATAAGCGGACATCTTCCACTGGGGCATGATGGTCCCAGCCAAGAGGCCAACCAGCCCCACCAGGGCCAGCACGTACCCAAACAACTGCAGCCCCTTATGAGCCATGATCCTTCAGCACACACCTGCTCAGAAAACACAGACCCGCCAAGAACTACAGCAGCCTCCTGAGGTGGAGAAGCAGAGGTGGGAGATGGAGAATAGTCCTTAAAAGGGTTGGAAAAAAGCTCAATCCACTTGTAAAAAGAAAAACGTTTTAGAGTTTAAAGTCAGTCAGTCAGTCAACTTCCAGCTCCCAGAGGGTGGAAGAAACTGGGGTAACTCCCGTGTGCAGGTGTCTCTGAGGTCGGTGAGGTTTTAGTAAAGCACCTGTTGCTCCAGCCTCCTCCTTAAATCTGAAGCCCGGTATCTACTGGTTGGCTGCTAGAGAGCAGCGTATCAAAGGGGGCGTGGTTTAGTTTAGCACCTGTTTTCAGACAGGCCACACCCTCCTCCACCCGTGTGCGCTCTGATTGGTTGGTGAAGGTGTCTTTCAAGTGTCATGGTGCATGCTTTCACACTCCTAAGATCTTGTTTTACAACGTTTATATATTCTCAAATATTCTTAATAAGTATTCCCGCTACCCCAGTAAACAAGGAGCGTCCCTGGACGTTCAAAATAGGTCTAAAAGTAGTCTGTCCGTCAAGGACATATTTTAAACGTCAGTGGACGTCCAAAATCCATCTTAATAAGTTAGTTAAGTGGTGACCAATCGATAACGTCAGTGGACGTCCAAAACACGTTTTATACAAGTAATTTATTTCGGGACCAATTAATAACGTCAATGGACGTCCAAAATACGTCTAATAGTCGTCTTTTCAATGTCTGTGTTTGGACGTCTTTTCAACTTTCATTTTCAACCTTAAGAGAACGTTGATTAGACGGCAGTCATTACGTTATTTCAACGTTGAATCAACGGCTAAATATTTACTGGCTATGGCTTGGTTATGTTTGTGTATAAACACACCTTTACATACTGGCACAGCAGTAGAAATAGAAATAGAAATTAAATGGCACTTTATTGCTAATTTAAATGCCCACTTACTAGGTTTTAACACCCTGAAGGAAAATAAATTAATAAATAAAATGTAATAAATTAAATAAAGTTGGCAGAAATAAACAAAATAAAATGACAATAATTTAACAACAAGTAGCTGCTATATTTTATCGTATAATATACATTAACTAACACAAATACATACATTTATATATAACTAATGTAAGTCTTATTAATCCTATTGATAAATAATAATAATAATAATAATAATAATAATAATAATAATAATAACCACAACAATAAAGAGCTTTACAGACTGGAAATAAGGTTGAATATCATATGGACAGTTGTATTAATACATTTTCATATGTTCCCCATATAAATCATATTAGTCATATCCTTTCATACGTCGTTAACCTGTAGAAAAACACCGTGGCTTTGATGAGCGCCGCTCTCAGCCAATCACAGCCCGCGATCCTGAAAGCGGGTGGGAAAAGAAGAACCTGCTGTTTACCTTAACGGAATTTGTGGGCGGAGTCTGGAGCTGAGTTTCGCCTTTGTTGTCCTGGAAACTTGGAAGAGGAGGGGGTGGAGGGGTGGGGGGGGGGGGGTTGTGACATCATCGTTTCGAGGTGTTGAGTCATGTTTCGACTCACCTGTACCGCATGTGAGCGAGGGGAGATGTTTGTTTTTTTAAGGTGGATATAAATAGTTGTAAGGGTTTTACACTCGTGTGTGATTCAGAGAGGAACGATACCAACCACAGACACATCACTCTGTCTTTTATCATCTATAAATCCTCATTTACTGAATAGGAACCGGAATAAACCAATTAG
>NC_089817.1:34565801-34570801 GCF_029633855.1 Hoplias malabaricus
GGAGGAAACCCACGCAGACACAGGGAGAACACACCACACTCCTCACAGACAGTCACCCGGAGGAAACCCACGCAGACACAGAGAGAACACACCACACTCCTCACAGACAGTCACCCGGAGGAAACCCACGCAGACACAGGGAGAACACACCACACTCCTCACAGACAGTCACCCGGAGGAAACCCACGCAGACACAGAGAGAACACACCACACTCCTCACAGGCAGTCACTCGGAGGAAATCCATGCAGACACAGGGAGAACACACCACACTCCTCACAGACAGTCACCTGTAGGAAACCCACACAGACACAGGGAGAACACACCACACTCCTCACAATCAGTCACTCAGAGGAAACACACGCAGACACAGGGAGAACACACCACACTCCTCACAGACAGTCACCCGGAGGAAACCCACGCAGACACAGGGAGAACACACCACATTCTTCACAGACAGTCACCCGGAGGAAACCCACGCAGACACAGGGAGAACACACCACACTCCTCACAGACAGTCACCCGGAGGAAACCCACACAGACACAGGGAGAACACACCACACTCCTCACAGGCAGTCACCCGGAGGAAACCCACGCAGACACAGGGAGAACACACCACACTCCTGACAGACAGTCACCCGGAGGAAACCCACGCAGACACAGGGAGAACACACCACACTCCTCACAGACAGTCACCTGGAGGAAACCCACACAGACACAGGGAGAACACACCACACTCCTCACAATCAGTCACTCAGAGGAAACACACGCAGACACAGGGAGAACACACCACACTCCTCACAGACAGTCACCCGGAGGAAACCCACGCAGACACAGGGAGAACACACCACATTCTTCACAGACAGTCACCCGGAGGAAACCCACGCAGACACAGGGAGAACACACCACACTCCTCACAGACAGTCACCCGGAGGAAACCCACACAGACACAGGGAGAACACACCACACTCCTCACAGACAGTCACCCGGAGGAAACCCACACAGACACAGGGAGAACACACCACACTCCTCACAGACAGTCACCCGGAGGAAACCCACGCAGACACAGGGAGAACACACCACACTCCTCACAGGCAGTCACCCGGAGGAAACCCACGCAGACACAGGGAGAACACACCACACTCCTCACAGACAGTCACCCGGAGGAAACCCACGCAGACACAGGGAGAACACACCACACTCCTCACAGGCAGTCACCCGGAGGAAACCCACGCAGACACAGGGAGAACACACCACACTCCTCACAGACAGTCACCCGGAGGAAACCCACGCAGACACAGGGAGAACACACCACACTCCTCACAGGCAGTCACCCAGAGGAAACCCACGCAGACACAGAGAGAACACACCACACTCCTCACAGACAGTCACCCGGAGGAAACCCACGCAGACACAGGGAGAACACACCACACTCCTCACAGGCAGTCACCCGGAGGAAACCCACGCAGACACAGAGAGAACACACCACACTCCTCACAGACAGTCACCCGGAGGAAACCCACGCAGACACAGGGAGAACACACCACACTCCTCACAGATAGTCACCCAGAGGAAACCCACTCAGACACAGGGAGAACACACCACACTCCTCACAGACAGTCACCCGGAGAAAACCCACACAGACACAGGGAGAACACACCACACTCCTCACAGGCAGTCACCCGGAGGAAACCCACGCAGACACAGGGAGAACACACCACACTCCTCACAGACAGTCACCCGGAGGAAACCCACGCAGACACAGAGAGAACACACCACACTCCTCACAGGCAGTCACCTGGAGGAAACCCACACAGACACAGGGAGAACACACCACACTCCTCACAAACAGTCACTCAGAGGAAACACACGCAGACACAGGGAGAACACACCACACTCCTCACAGACAGTCACCCGGAGGAAACCCACGCAGACACAGGGAGAACACACCACATTCTTCACAGACAGTCACCCGGAGGAAACCCACGCAGACACAGGGAGAACACACCACACTCCTCACAGACAGTCACCCGGAGGAAACCCACACAGACACAGGGAGAACACACCACACTCCTCACAGACAGTCACCCGGAGGAAACCCACACAGACACAGGGAGAACACACCACACTCCTCACAGATAGTCACTCAGAGGACACCCACACAGACACAGGGAGAACACACCACACTCCTCACAGATAGTCACTCTGAGGACACCCACGCAGACACAGAGAGAACACACCACACTTCTCACAAACAGTCACTCAGAGGAAACCCACGCAGACACAGGGAGAACACACCACACTTCTCACAAACAGTCACTCAGAGGAAACACACGCAGACACAGGGAGAACACACCACACTCCTCACAAACAGTCACTCAGAGGACACCCACGCAGACACAGGGAGAACACACCACACTCCTCACAGACAGTCACCCGGAGGAAACCCACGCAGACACAGAGAGAACACACCACACTCCTCACAGACAGTCACCCGGAGGAAACCCACGCAGACACAGGGAGAACACACCACACTTCTCACAAACAGTCACTCAGAGGAAACACACGCAGACACAGGGAGAACACACCACACTCCTCACAGACAGTCACCCGGAGGAAACCCACGCAGACACAGGGAGAACACACCACACTCCTCACAGATAGTCACTCAGAGGACACCCACGCAGACACAGAGAGAACACACCACACTTCTCACAAACAGTCACTCAGAGGAAACCCACGCAGACACAGGGAGAACACACCACACTTCTCACAAACAGTCACTCAGAGGAAACACACGCAGACACAGGGAGAACACACCACACTCCTCACAAACAGTCACTCAGAGGACACCCACGCAGACACAGGGAGAACACACCACACTCCTCACAGACAGTCACCCGGAGGAAACCCACGCAGACACAGGGAGAACACACCACACTCCTCACAGATAGTCACTCAGAGGACACCCACGCAGACACAGAGAGAACACACCACACTCCTCACAGACAGTCACCTGGAGCGGGACTTGGACCCACAATCTCCAGGCCCCTGGAGCTGTGTGACTGTGGCGCTACCTGCTGCAGCCCCGTGCTGCTCAGTTTGTGCATGTATTTACAAAAGCTATTTTGGTGACTATAGACTTCCTGTGTTTGTCAGCAACATTAGCCTTACCTCCGGCTCTAAATTAAAGAAGCAAACATTTAGACTCGAGTTCCAGCCAATCGACGACATCCATGGTCTGTAGATAATCGTATAATTTAGATATTTCCCTGAACATTTTTGTACCTCATTAGGGATGAAGACCTCTCTGTTGGAAAAGTGTAATTACACACAGCAAGAGGAAGCATCATTCCAAAGTGTGTTGTGCCTAGGTCCCTTTGCCAGAGGAGATCACCTTATAACAGTGAATATGTGTGAATCGGAAGGCTGTGTGTGTGTGTGTGTGTGTGTGTGTGTTTGAGAGAGAATCAGAGGTCACCTGTCGCTCATCACCTGTCTGTCTCTGTGCTCACCTGAACTCACCTGCATCTGCCTAAACCATCTGCTTCCTGCACGCTTGACTTATTCCACACAGTAATTAAACACACACACACACACACACACTCACACACACACAGCGAAAAGACCTACAAGGTATGTGTTTCCAATAAAGAAACACATATTTAAATTTGTTTTTTAAATCTGGTGTTTCCCATAAATTGGCCAGTGACAGGACACAGAGGGTCCCAAACATTTACTTGATTTAATTGGCCACTTTATTGGAAACACATTCTTTGGACAGCCACTCACTGGCCACTTTATTGGAAACACATGCACGGTAGGTAGGTATTTCAGATAAAGTGGCCACCCCAAGGACTACAAGACTAGGGGTGAACGGATTTGTGGGTGGAACTAATAATGTCTCTTTTCCACTGCATGGTACCAACTCTACTGGTCTCTACTGGACTCTAGTCTCTGATTGGTCCCTGGTCCCACAGCTCCGCTCTGAAATGTATCAGTGTCGTCTCTAACCCCGTCTCTAAGGGGAACAGTGGTCATTGGAAACCACAACAACGGCGGCGGTAACGTTAAGCGGTGTTTACTCGTGGTGTATCGGCGTGTTGTTGTTGTTTGGGACTGAACACAGCTCCGTCATCAGTTCAGACAGATCAGTAGAGTTTGTTCCTTCCTTGTTGCAGCGTCCAGCTCTCGCTGGATTCTTTCGTCGGCCACCGATCCAAGGAGCGTTTGAACCTCTTCAAAAGACCACGGCGTCATTTTACGAGCTGCCGTCGTGAGTCGGATAAAAACAAACGTGATCTCTGCTGCAGCTGGAGATTTTACAGATGGAGAGTTGGTGCTGGTCGTCTGCGTCGCGTGGCGTAGAGTGACGACTCTCTCTGGACGATCAGCGCTCTGCAAGGTTTACACGCCACGGTTTAGTCCCTACTCGACTCGCTCTGAACCACGAGAGAACAGCCACTAAACAAGAACCCGCTTCCAGAACCAGAACCAGGACCAGATTCACCTGGTGGAGAACCCTGCAGTGGGAAAGCACCATTACTGTTCATAATAAAGTAGTTAGAGGACTGAAGTTCAAAGCAGGTTCTGACCATAAAAAAATTGTGACACACGTTTACAATCATACAAATATATCAGTTTGTATTTATTCAGTAATAAGACACCCTCCCCCAGCAGACAGACATGGATTGGCTTTAGAAACACAGCCAGGAGTGGACGCACTTTACCGAACACCGCTGTTCCTCTGCGGAGAAGGCTTCTGAGGGTCGTAAATGTGATTCATGCATGTGACCCAAGTCTCTTCTCTCTGTTTGGAGCAGTTTATTGTGACATTTCTCTCGTTTTCTGCTTCTTTTGCTGGTTGTGGTCATTAGCCGCCCACTGTTCGTCCGAGCTGTGTTTGGTTTTGTTTGTATTCAGTGTGTTACAGTCTCTTCGTTGGCCTCCGTTGGATTCTCACCGGCCTTAAACACTGTCTGGAAGACTTTCCTGTTATTAA
>NC_089817.1:34575801-34578797 GCF_029633855.1 Hoplias malabaricus
TCACAAAGACCAGAATGTCCACAGCCAATCAGAGACGAGGACTGGACATTGTTACACACACACACACACACACACACACACACACACACACACACTGACCAATACACCGTCAAAAACCCTCTACAGTGATGACCTCTACCCTTTCTCTCTGTATTTAAGGTGGACCTCATTAGTTCATGGCTGAGCTCCTTAAAATCCCCTGAAAGATCTTCATCAGAAACAGTGGCCTGTTATAATCCCTGTATTTGTCCCTGACAGAGCAAACAAATAAATAAACATTAAACAACAACCCTCCTGTGCCTCGGCCGAGCGGTGACTGACACGGCCACGCGGCCGGAGCTGGGTCAGGACACAGTTCGACCGGGAGCAGGTTTGGAAGACTTTCTTTGCCCAAAAACAGCTTTAAAAGTAATGCCTTCAATGTTTACGTCATTTCCACAGACCAGAATGTACAATATCCACAGTTTATAGCTCTGTAATAACTGTGTAATTACATACTGACGTGTCGTAACATATTAAAAACGGAGATGTGAATATTGTTACAGAGAGATTACAGTAGTACACCATATAAAAACATAAGACACTCTACTGTAATCCATCTGTTAGAATGACTACACTGTTATTACACGTTTTGGTAATATGTCTGTTGTAATAACATAGTTATTACAAAGTACAGACATGTCCTATTCATACGGAATCGATGTAAATACGCTCCACCATCACCATCTTCATTTGTTCAGAGGATGAACGAGTGAGGGATGGAAGGAGGAGGTAAAACAGCCTTTCTTTCCCCGTTCATCTTTCCTCCCTCCATCCCTTCATTCTTCACCCTCTCAGCAAATGATAGAGAGGCTGAAAGAGTGAGAGAGTGAGGGATGGATGGAGGGAGGACAGGAAACGGCCTTTGTTTCCCTTCAAAGATAAACTGCCGTGGTCGAGAAGGTCACCCGCCAAAATCTGATTAGACAGCACCATCTTCGTTTCTTGTGTCCAATCAAAGACGCTGCCCGGTGGAATCGCTTCGTCTGGACACCGTCCAGAAGCCATCGATCACCACCCCCCTCCCCTCACCTCCCACTTACCCCGCCCTCTCCGAACCCTCCATTAGAAACATGTCCACCTTGAGATGTCCAATTAAAAATTGATTTTATTATCCCATCACTTTTGGCCGGTCTCTGATTGGCCGAGGGAGAGGACTGCAGGCATCACCGAGGCGACTGCACCAGCAGGATGCTCACGTATGTTTACTCTTCTCCCTCCCTCTCTCTCTCTCTCTCCTCTATCTCTCGCTTTTCTACTTTCATTTGATGTCAAAATAACAAACAAAACATGGAATAAGAAAATAAAACAATCCCCAAAACAAACCAAAACAAACCAACAAACAATCACTGCTTTGAACTGACTTCATTTGAACTTACGCACTGGTTCCACACGAATTAAACAAACAGCGGCGCTTCTATCTGTGTCGTTATATCTGAAAACATCAAAGCTTCCTTTATCCAATTAAATAAAGCAGGATTTATCAATGTATCCCGATAAATTAATCCCAAAGTCAAGCTGATAAGAAAAAACCTGTCACCTTTGGGCTTAGATTATCTGGCTTCTTCTGAGATTCCTCTGTAGTTGATGAAGGAAGCAGTTTCTGCCCCATAGAGTGAGTCCCCCATGCGGGGGTGGCCATGTTTAAAACGATTTGAAGCGATGGAGAAAATGGCCGCCTGCCAATTGAACCCATATGGGACCAGTGCACAGCAAATGAAACAAACCACAGTGTTGTTGTCGTCTCCCGCTTTAGTTTTTCGAGAATATGGCTGACGTTGTTGTGTTTTCCGTTGCGTTTGCGTCTCGCGCTGGTTCCGGAACGCTGAGTGTCCAGGTGTCTGTGGTCTGCTGGAGCTGGGAGGGTGAGTTTAGGAAGGTAATAAAGGCTCATGCTGGGAAAATCAAAGCCGTCGAAAGTGGGCTGCCCCTCCAGGCCCACCGTCTCAGACAAAAGAGAAAAATGAGAAAAATCGAAGCCCCTCCCACTATTCCCAGAGCTGAAAAAGGGGGCGTGGTCTGCTGACGGACCACCGCGGCCACCTGGACCACCACGGCCAGCTCTAGGGGGCCGGATGTGACCTTTTTGCCCCAGTGCATGGTGGGAAATGGAGTCTGGGAGTGTGGCCCCTGTGCTACGAGGCCTCCGCTTGGGGCGCCTCCTTGTGGCTGTCCTGATGCGACGGCGAGTCCGAAGTCTTCGCGGTTTTTCGCGGGGGGCTCTGCTCCGATACCAACTCGTGAAGTGACGGCTCTTTGTACATCGCGACTGGAGAGAGACAGAGGAAGGAGACAAGGAAGAGTAAGAGAATTCTAATCGGAGCTGCGTTCTGATTGGTCAGGAGTTGATTTACAGACTCACACTGACCTCAGCTCAACACACTCAGAGGAGAACACTAACTTCCTGAAGTCTGACTGACCTTCGATGACCTTTGGCAGAAAGTGGGCTGCTCCTTTGGTCTTCTTGACTCGGTTGCCCTTCATCACTTGTCCGTCTCGATTGATCCCGATGTACCAGGAGCGTCCTGATTGGCTCTGACGGTACAGCATCGACGAGTATGTCACGTAGTAGTTTTCAAACACACTCTCTTTGAACTTACACTCGGGGTTGAAGTGCTCCTGGGAACAAACAAATAAACAAACAAACGAATCAACACCTCCATTGCCGAACCATTATTGATACCCTGGGTAATAACACATTAACACACAGGTCATAACCGTGTAATAACGGTGTAGGTAATGGTACAGTGATGGTGAGATGGAGTATAGAACTAAACCCCGAGTGGTCCGCTCCATCCGAGTGGGTCTTAATGAAATGAGGTGAGCGGATAATGTCCGTCCTCCGTGAACTGAATCCTGACCACGGCCTCGGCCTCTTTCAGCTTTTAGCACTTCACTCCGACCTCACCCCACCCCCGCTCTCTTCTCTGCACTCCCTCCTTCATCCCTCCCTTCAT
>NC_089817.1:34578997-34583997 GCF_029633855.1 Hoplias malabaricus
TGCAGCTGCACATGAGCCTAACGTCATCAAGCCCAGTGCCAAACATGAGCTACACTCTGAAAAATAAAGGTGCTACAAAAGGGTCTTTGGGCTGTACAGCAGTGGAACTGCACGCATGACTATTACCTTAAATGTTCATTAGGGTGCCCCCTGCTGGACACAAGCCTTGAGCAGCTTATGATGGTTATGGAGTAGAACCATGTGCGTCAAGATGTTCTAGACAGTGCTTTAGCCTAGTGAAAAGGGATTAGACAAATATTTCAGTTCTAGATAGTGATCTAGTGAAGGGAGTATTGAGCAAGGGGCAAAGTAGAACACAGCCCAAAGCTACAGCTGAAGAGTAATGGAGCCTTGACCATTCGACTGTTAAACAACTCTGCTTCTCTTTGTTCATCCCTCCCTCCCTCCCCCTCTGCCTCGCTGTCTGTCTTACACTCACACACACACACACACACACACACAGAAATACACACTTCCTCCATATCTCTATTTCTTGTTAGAGGTCAAACTCAATCTGTCCTTGTCAGGTTTAATCAAAGTTTCCACAGATTCAGACTGAGCTGCTGTGGCGAGGGGAGATCAGGGCGCTCTGTGTGACTCACTGTGTCTTTAGGGCCTTGAACGAGAGGCTAAACGGGTGTTTCCAGCGTCTTCTTCTTCACTGACGTCTCCGCGAGTAACTCACGTCAACTCTGCTACGGAGGCCCAGAGAGTCAAAGCAATACAGTGCGTAAAAAGACGAGAAAGTACCACCACAACAAGCACTGATCAGGACCTCAGGAGCTGAACTGAGGGCCTTAAAAGATATACTATCCAAGAGCAGAGGCCGGAACTGACTGTTCCACACAGCTACAAATGTTTGTGCTTTATCTGGAGTAGCCAACATTTACACTGCTGTTAGCTTAGTACCCACATAGAACTGGAACTCCCATAGGAGTGCTAACGGAGTTAGGAGTAGTCTATACATCTGACTGCATACTTTGGTACTCTATACTTCTGATTTTGCCATATTGTTCTCTTTATTAGCCATCTCTCTCTCTCTCTCTCTCTCTCTCTCTCTCTCTCTCTCTCTCTCTCTCAGCAAGTTACTGTATAAACAATGTAGCAAAGAATCAACAGATTCCAAACTATTTTTCTGTTTCTTTAAAAGACAAAATAAAATAAATACAGCATCCGTCCCTTTTCCAACAAAAAAAAAAGTCAATTCTCATCTGTTCGTTTTCAAGTGTCACGTCTTAAACCAGCCACGATATTTGATCACTCCGGTGTGATCAGTGACTCCTAACGGTTACAAGGGGAAACTCCAAGCTACTGGAATGGGGAGGCCTTGCCCTTAAGCGAGTGAGTGCCTCACCCTGCGGAACCTGAATGAGTAAACTCAGAAGAACACTGTTTACTCACAGATAAAACCCCTCTCTGCTCACTCTTCTGTGATATGGAGCTCAATTCAGATTCTCATTTTGTTTGAATCTTCCAATTCCACCTTAAATGTAGCATTAGCATCTGGTGCTAGAAGGTAATTGCTTCACCATTTAAGGTGGATCTGGAAGTTTACAGCTAACTCCGAGATCTCAGCTGCTCTTCGTGCTGTTTTTCTACTCGTTCGATACACTGGGGCTCATAGGGTTTAAAGATAAAATACTGACACCTGTGGGTTTCCTTGGGCACTGCACAGCGTCTCTCCGCTGATTCACAACCCTCCGTTTGGAGCGTGACTCTGAAACATCTCAGTTTGAAGAGCCATGTTGCCTTCACACTTCACCCCGCCCTTCTATCCCAACAAACACTGAGACCCCCACCCCTTAGGGACACAGAGGGGCAGGGCTAAGTCGGTGGGGCAATGGGGGAAATGGGATTCACCTTAAATTTAAAGTCAGTTCTTCAGTTCTGTTTGAACCCCAAGCACATTCTCCATGGCACCATTAGCACGGCTATTCCTGCAGTCCGCTCTAATCTACGGGACCGGAGCTCAGACGAGGCCAGTGCTCCCGGTGTAATGAGCGGCGAGCGAGGACGTGTTTGTTGTAATTGAGGGAGCTGAAAGAGAAGAGGACGAGACGCTCCACTGTGCTCCTGCTGATGATGAGCGTTTTCTTGGGCTCAGCTCCGAGCTCTCTGATCCTCAGCCGCGGATTTCATTTTAATCTGAACGTTTTGTTCCGTTTCGAGCTGATTCCAGAGCGCCTCCTCCCTCCGGCTCATGGAGAAGAGGGGTAGCAGGGTGGGGGTGGGGGTGGGGGTGGGGGCGGCGAGGGGGGGGATAAGCCCCCAAAACAAAAACATCAATCCCCTCGGCTCTAATTGTCTATTCTCATGGAATCAAATTCCTTCAGAGCTTAGGAACAAAAATGATCGCTGTTGCGTAACGGACTAATCTGATGTTTGCGTCTTGGTCGTCTTTTGTAACAAACAGAAGTGTGTGTGTGTGTGTGTGTGTGTGTGTGTGTGTGTGTGTGTGGAGGGGGGGGGGTGTCAGTAAAAATAATCAGATATTTAATCCACATAGATGTTTACTCAGTTATTTATATTGACTCCTCTGGTATTCTGTGCTTTAACAGTTCTCCTGAACACAGAGTGACTGGGTGAGTGTGTGAGAGACTGGGTGAGTGTGTGAGTGACTGGGTGAGTGTGTGAGTGACTGGGTGAGTGTGCGAGTGACTGGGTGAGTGTGTGAGTGACTGGGTGAGTGTGCAAGTGTCTGGTTGAGTGTATGTGTCATTGGGTGAGTGTATGAGTGACTGGGTGAGTGTGCGAGTGACTGGGTGAGTGTGTGGGTGACTGGGTGAGTGTGTGAGTGTTTGGGTGAGTGTGCAAGTGACTAGGTGAGTGTGTGAGTGACTGGGTGAGTGTGTGAGTGACTGGGTGAGTGTGTGAGTGACTGGGTGAATGTGTGAGTGACTGGGTGAGTGTGTGAGTGACTGGGTGAATGTGTGAGTGTGTGAGACTGTTCAGAGGTATGTGTGTGAGTGAGTGAATGACTGGGTGATGCCCTGTTTGTTCTTGCTTTGTGAAAAATGATTCCTAGTTGGCTCTACTTCAATCCTGATAAGAATTTAATGGGTACCAAAACGAATGAATGAATGAATGGATGGGAGAATGAATAAATGAATGAATGAATGAAACACTGAAACACTACAGAGAAATTAAACAGACGGAATGTAAAGTAACTTCGCCCGTCATGTCTTCCTTCTTCTCCTTTTTTCTCATCCTTCTTCTCTCTTTCCTCTGTTTCTCATTCCTTCTCTTTTCACCCTCGCTGTCTTCTTTCTCCCAATCCTCTTTCTCCTTGTTTCATTTTCCTTTTTCACCTTCCTTTCTCTTTTCTCTTCTCCATCCTGTCCTTTTCTTAATCCTCTCTCTCTCTCTCTCTCTCTCTCTCTCTCTCTCTCTCTCTCTCTCTCTCTCTCTCTCTGACCCCTGTCACTGCTATATAACACTGTGGTGTGATCGGGTGTTGTTGAGTAAGCGAGTCGAGTGGTCCATCTTTAGCGGTCAGCTTAATGCTATCCTCCTTGGGGCCAGTGTGTGTGTGTGTGTGTGTGTGTGTGTGTGTGTGTGTCCTCGTGCCCTGAGCGGTGCACACTCCCTGAGGCAGGTATCACACACACACACACACACACTCTCAGTCAGAAACACACTCACACACCGCAGAATCTCCTCAAGTAGCTCACATTTAAACTCACATTGAAGTACATTTATGAAAACGTGCTTCACAGATGTCTGCTCTGGAGCAGCTGCACATAAGCTTAAGGTAACTCTGCCCAATGCCAAGCGTCAGCAAGAGGGGCATAAATCCCCCCAGCACTGGAGCAGTGGACTGTGTTCTCTGGAGCGATGGGACTCCACCCAGTACCACCCTGACCTCACTATTGCTTATGTGGTTGAATGCCATCAAACCCTCACAGCAATGATCATCATCCGTGTTCCCAGACAAATACAGACCGTTAGTGCAGCTGAAATTTCAGAAGAAGACTAAGTTAGTAGTAGAATCCCATAGGGGCACTAGCAGAAATGAATAATAGAGTTGTTTGTGTGTTGTCAGTGTTATCCACTGCGCTTTTCAGTGTCTGAGCATGAGGAGGCAACTATGGAGTAAAGGTTAGAGAAGTGGGGTTAGGACTGAACTGTCTCCGGTTCAAACCCCTGCACTGGCAGGAAAAATGGGGTCGGGACGAGTGAAGGAACGGCACATTCTCATTGCGTTGAACAGGAACAGTTGCTGTTCACTGCTCTCTCTCTCTGTGTGTGTGTGTGTGTGTGTGTTTGTTCACCATCTGCTGCTCTCTCTCTCTGTTTGTGCTTGAAAATGTGCCTGTGTTTGTATGTAGCCCTGGCTCCATAAGCAGGGGAAAAAGTGTCTCTGAACTGAGCCTCTCTCTCGCACACCTTAATAGATACAGCCGCTTCTTACTCACACACACCGCTCCACCTTAATAGATACAGCCGCTTCTTACTCACACACACCGCTCCACCTTAAAAGATACAGTCGCTTCTTACTCACATGCACCACTCCACCTTAAAAGATACAGTCGCTTCTTACTCACACACACCGCTCCACCTTAAAAGATACAGTCGCTTCTTACTCACACACATCGCTCCACCTTAATAGATACAGTCGCTTCTTACTCACAAGCACCACTCCACCTTAAAAGATACAGTCGCTTCTTACTCACACACACCGCTACACATTAAAAGATACAGTCGCTTCTTACTCACACACACCGCTCCACATTAAAAGATACAGTCGCTTCTTACTCACACACACCGCTCCACCTTAAAAGATACAGTCGCTTCTTACTCGCACACACCACTCCACCTTAAAATATACAGTCGCTTCTTACTCACACACACCACTCCACCTTAAAAGATACAGTCGCTTCTTACTCACACACACCACTCCACCTTAAAAGATACAGTCGCTTCTTACTCACACACAACGCTCCACCTTAAAGATACAGTCGCTTCTTACTCACACACAACGCTCCACCTTAAAAGATACA
>NC_089817.1:34596497-34621497 GCF_029633855.1 Hoplias malabaricus
TTTGAAGAGGTTCAAACGCTCCTTGGATCGGTGGCCGACGAAAGAATCCAGCGAGAGCCGGATGCTGCAACAAGGAAGGAACAAACTCTACTGATCTGTCTGAACTGATGACGGAGCTGTGTTCAGTCCCAAACAACAACAACACGCCGTTACACCATGAGTAAACACCGCTTAACGTTACCGCCGCCGTTGTTGTGGTTTCCAAAGACCACTGTTCCCCTTAGAGACGGGGTTAGAGACGACACCTGAAGTCAACCAGAGAGTAGAGTCCAGAGTCGGTACTTGTGGCTTCCATCAAATCCTCACAGCAATGTCTACAGGAGTAGAGACTGTTTCTCTAGGGTATATCCTACACATAAATGTCTCAATGTCTCAGTGACGAGGACATCAGGTAGTTCCAAAGTGAGGTGAGAATAACGAGGGCAGAAAAGCCATTCCCACAGTGTGTGGCGACAGTAGGACTGTAATTCTCAGTGATGGGGCTTTAGAAGAGAAGTTCACATCTGTCTAATGGAATACAGCTGTGTCTAAATGCCAAGAGTAAACAGCGGCATGAAAAAAGGCTCCATAAATAGAGCCCCAACGCAGGGACGCTGAAAATCTCTTGGTATTTTAGCTGACATTAACAGACCCCAATTTTCTGCCTGGGTTCGTGGCCGAAGGGAAGGACAGGGCCGTGTGAAATCGCTTCACGTTTCCGTTTGTTCCTAACAACTCGTACGTGATCATATCACCAGTGAAAATCCAGAGTAAAGGACAGATTCGTTTGTGCTTGGCTTTGTTTGTTGTTGTTTACGGCACACACCGCTGCTGGACTCTTCCAACAGGCTCCAGATTAGACCTTGACCACTTCTTCTTCTAGTCTTAATGTTACAGCAACACTAGGTAGTATTTTCCAGCTTCAAAATCGTTACGCTGCTCCTCTGAGCTGTCACTCTGGGCTCAGCACTGCAGAAACTGCACTATGTAAATTACGGAGGAGGGTAGGCACTTAAAACTGAGGTGTTCTAAAGTGTGTTCCACTCTTTGCCATGATCCAGATTTGAGGAAAACAACAGCATGTTTGCTCTCATGGTTCATGCTAACTTGCTAAGTAGATAATTAGCTAATTTAAAAACTTTTATCTTGTAGCAGTTGATGCTAAATAGCTAAGTGGCTAAGTTTGCTATTTGCAGTAGGTGATGCTAACAGCCCAATTCTAAGAACATTTGCCTTAACGTATAAGTCAAAGTTCGTCAATCATGCTAATTAGCAATGTGCTAACTCTGAGAGCACTGATGAGTCGAGCTAACAACCTAGCATAAATGTTTCTTGTTGTAGCTCATGCTAAATAACTAGGATACACTGAGAAGCCTGGTCATAGCTACATCGCTAACTAGCCGAGGACCTGCTTGTTCTGGTGCGGGTGATGCTAAGGGAACAGACGACGATGGAGGAAGTTTTGAGAAGTGAGAAGAGACAGAGCGAGGAAGAAAAGGCCAGAAGAGAAAAGAGAGCAAGGAAAAAGAGGAGCAAAAGAGCAAGGGAGGGAGAGAGAGAGGAAAAGGGCGAGTGTGTCCAGTGTTGTGTAAGTTTCGCTCCTCCAGACTGAGTCCAGACTGAGGTTAGAAAACCTGACACTCGTTTATTCTCTCTGGCACTTTTATTCTCTCGCTCTTTTCCACTCTCCCTCTCAAGCCCTGACTCATGCATGCATTATTCATCAGGCCCCCACAAAGTCTCAATTACCAGTCGAGTGCTTCATTTGTGTTGTGTTGTTTTCTTTGTTTGTTTATTTGTTGTTGTTTTTAACTCTTTCAGTGTTTATTTGTCCTGGTATGAGTCCCGCCCACTTCAGTCCTCCTCCAGTGTGTGATGTGAGCTGGAGAGCGCTCGTCTCGGCTCTCGAGCATCGATTGAGTCGCTCCGTTCCACTTCTCCTCCGTCAGAGAAACCTCCGCCCACACACAGAGCTCCAGACTCGGCCGTGGGAGAAACACCTTCACAACACAAGCGTTAAACCCACGCTGCTTCTGACTCAGCCACTGTCGAGACCAACATCCCGCCGCATCCTCAGGGAATCTGAACACTGAAGCATATGTGGCTGAAAGACATCAAATCCTCACAGCAATGTCTGAACGACTAGCGTAAGCCTTCCCAGACAAGTGCACTCTTAAAAATAAAGGTGCTACAAAAGGTTCAGAGCGATGCCAACGAACGAACCACTGCTGGTTCCAGGAAGTGTGTTATGATTCAGTTGAGTTTGCTTGTAAGTGAGCTCCCATCCACAGGTGGCGCTGCTGCACTAAACACACTCAATCTCTGAAGGAGAATCTGAAGGAGAATCACAGAAACAGTGCTGAACAAGTTTCTAATCGTTTGGAGCTTACAGTAGGGTTTCAGTTAGGGTTAGAGTTGCAGTTAGCTTCATCGTTATGATTCGGAGTTTATTTAGTACACATTGTACAATTACTAGTTATATTTTATACACATTGTACAACCCCCTGGGAACATGGGAGGTTGAACCTCTCAGATCAGATCCGTGAAACACTGCCTGACCTGAGCCAGATTATCCCATAATAAGCCCGTGCCTGGGTTTGTACCTGGTTGCCGGGGGCAACAGCAGGCTCACCTCTGCGTAAAGGTGGCCTGGATGATATGGTGTTAATCCTAATCTGACAAATACTCAAAGCTCACTCCAGATGCTATTATCACGAGGGTATTACTGAGCTGTGTGTTAAACTGCACTGAGCCTCATAAAGCATATCAGCCTCCATCTTCTGCTCATCATCGCCATGGAGATGGTACACATCACAGCACAAGGTCGCTGTTTCATCACTAGGCGAGGAAAAAAAATGGAATTTAACAAAGTAACACGGGGTCTGGGGGCGTAACGGCGCTAATTAATGATGTATTTACACGTGGCGTTTTCCATTACTCCTTCACTCTAATGCGCCGCGTCCCGGTCACTCAGAGTCCAATGTCACACCACAGCTCCTCTGGTCCGTCACTGTCTGAATGATGAAATATAACCCGACAATGAGGGTCTGCGTATGAGTAATAGCCATCGGTATTAAAAGAACCGCGTCCAATCAGGGACGAGATTAAATCCGTGCACAGGGAAAGTGAACAGCATCAATTGTCTCGCATCAATTAGACCCGGGTTTCCATGACCCTACCGCAGTCACAGGGTGTCCGTCCCTGAACCACTGCGCACCGGGAACACCCCACAAGACCTTTGTAGACGTTCTGACCAAAACATTATAACCATCACTAAGTGGGCCAATAGGGACCCCCTGCAGAGATGTCCTCAGAAGCAGGGGGCTCTGCAGAGTCTGGAGCAGCCGGGGGCTCTGGATCAGCCCCTGTGAGTTTCTGACACTCTGACCCATTGGATTCCGAGGTCCGGTCAACTAGCTCCCCCCCAAACAAATTCATGAACGTGGTTAACTTGAAAATCAAGTCCATACCATCCCGATCCCCACACGACTCCGACACCCGTAAGGATAGCCGGACCGAAGCTGCAAGTTCTGTCACTTTCGCTTGCAGAATCTGAGCATACCGGCGAACAGATGTGACGTCCATGGGGCCAGAACTCAAAGCTTGTGAGGACTCGGGAACCTGGGGACTCAAAGCAGGTGGGGAACTGGAGCCAGGAGCAGGACTCTTGGACTTCTTCTTTTTGGTCTTTTTTGGAAATCTAGAACAGTTCATTAGAGAGTTTCTGCACTGATCCCCTGCTGTAGTGACTTCAATCAGTCCTATAGACACACCCAAATCTCCTGCTGCCTCCTTGATTAGGCGGGTCATTCTGTAATAAATCGGGTGTGTAGGAGTAAGGGAAGGGGGTAAGTGCAGGAGATTTTATTACAATAACTAAAAGGAGACTAGGCAAATGGACACTAAACAAAAAGGGCAAAACACAGAAGCTAAGGAACTAAACAAAAGGGCTAAATACAGAGGCTAAGGAACTAAACAAAAGGGCTAAATACAGTGGCTAAGGAACTAAACACAAAAGACTAGGCTAAACTATAAACAGAGGTAAACACTAAACACAAAACAAGGCTCAATGCGAAACGCTAAACACAGCTAAACGCTAAACACAGATAAACACAGATAAACGCTAAACACAGATAAACACAGCTAAACGCTAAACACAGCTAAACGCTAAACACAGCTAAACGCTAAACACAGCTAAACGCTAAACACAGCTAAACACAGATAAACACAGATAAACACAGATAAACACTAAACACAGATAAACACAGATAAACGCTAAACACAGCTAAACACAGATAAACGCTAAACACAGATAAACACAGATAAACACAGATAAACACAGATAAACGCTAAACACAGCTAAACACAGATAAACGCTAAGCATATAACGGCAGCAAGGTGTTGGTGTTTCCCCCCTTTCCCCTGGACATGTCCTCTTTTTCACCATCTCAGATCTGGTCACCCTACTAAACACAACTAAACAAGAATTCTAAACATAAAACACAAGAGTTAAACAAGAAGGCTAAACACAGAGCAGTGCTAAACATAGATCATTAAACATACGAACAAGGCTAAACACAGAACAAAGGCTAAACACAGAACAAAGGCTAAACACACAGAACAAAGGCTAAACACACAGAACAAAGGCTAAACACACAGAACAAAGGCTAAACACACAGAACAAAGGCTAAACACACAGAACAAAGGCTAAACACACAGAACAAAGGCTAAACACACAGAACAAAGGCTAAACACACAGAACAAAGGCTAAACACACGTACAATGTCCCACAAACAAGAACCACTGACAAGGACTATATAAAGACAACACCAATAAGAAACACCTGGGTACTAATTAAGACACATGACACTAGAAACACAAGAGAAGGGTATCACATGACCAGGGAACAAGCAGGAAACAGTCACATGACAGTGGCAAACAGTCACATGACAAGGGGAGTACAAACAATGAACAAAAATAGAACAGAACACAAAACAGCACGTTACACTTGCCACCTGTGGAGGAGCCGAAAGAAGCAGCTTAAAATCCTCATCGAAGCACCATCCAGCGGAGGATACACCAGCGTACGCTACCCAGGGAGTCTTTTAGGGATTTTGGAGTGACATCACTGGGTGTGGCCCACAGAGAACGCAGACATAGCGAAGGAGACACACAAAGGTACAGATACAAGTTAAACATTCACAGTCAAATGAAATAGACAGCATTGCCGCATACGTGCCGGCTCTCATCAGCAGCTGTGATTGGCTCAGGAGTATTACACCTGTACTGAAAGTGAGCGTTGTGATTGGCTCAGTTCATCAGTAGTCAACATTGTATTTGAAATGCATCAGCTTTGTCCCATGTCCCCATTTACAGCTCATTCTCTCTATTCCTCCTCCTCCATTCCACCACCTCCTTCCCAGGGAGGAGAAGAGCAGCAGGAGGGGAGCAGCAGGAGGATAGGAGCAGGAGGAAGGGAGCAGGGGGAGAGGAGCAGGAGGAAGGGAGCAGGAGGAGAGGAGCAGGAGGAAGGGAGCAGGAGGAAGGGAGCAGGAGGAGAGGAGCAGCAGGAAGGGAGCAGGAGGAAGGGAGCAGGAGGAAGGGAGCAGGGGGAGAGGAGCAGGAGGAAGGGAGCAGGGGGAGAGGAGCAGGAGGAAGGGAGCAGGGGGAAGGGAGCAGGAGGAAGGGAGCAGGAGGAAGGGAGCAGGAGGAAGGGAGCAGGGGGAAAGGAGCAGGAGGAAGGGAGCAGGAAGAAGGGAGCAGGGGGAGAGGAGCAGGAGGAAGGGAGCAGGAGGAGAGGAGCAGGAGGAAGGGAGCAGGAGGAAGGGAGCAGGAGGAAGGGAGCAGGAGGAAAGGAGCAGGAGGAAGGGAGCAGGAGGAAGGGAGCAGGGGGAGAGGAGCAGGAGGAAGGGAGCAGGGGGAGAGGAGCAGGAGGAAGGGAGCAGGGGGAGAGGAGCAGGAGGAAGGGAGCAGGAGGAAGGGAGCAGGAGGAAGGGAGCAGGGGGAGAGGAGGTGTAGCAAAAGTTTATAGAAGCACCCAAGGAAAACAATGACCAGAGACAGAGGAGAAGGGTCCTGAATCTTCAAGAACTGACTGTTCATTTCCTGTGGAATACACACCCCCTCCCCCTCAACAGGGGGCTCTGTGTCAATTCACTCATTCATCCTCTGTAACCACTTCATCTACATGAAGGCCACAGAGGGTCATGGAGGGTCCAGAGCCCCCTGCAGTGAGATAATAACGTCATCGGTGCTGTACACTTCGTCTGTCAGTGGTTTTAATGTTATGGCTGATTTGTGCATAAACAGATAATTGATTTCAGTGTTTTGCAAAGGATCATGGGAAATGTCCACAGGGCCTTTTAAGGTCCTGGGGATGAGACACATGTCCGTATACGTTGTTTGGGCGCTGCAACATCTGGACAGATGTTACTCTTAATCACTTTGTCTTTGACCTTCATGTTTTCCTGTGATGTTTGATCACCTCTGAAAACCAGGGGAGGATAACCACCAGCTCCAACATCTGTCTTCATACACACACACACACACACACACGTTTTTCTTTGCTAGTAACAGTTTTTACTTTTCTAGGAAGGCTTCAGACTATCCGGAATCACTGGGTGCAAGGCAGGAACACACCCTGGAGGGGGTGCCTGTCCTTCACAGGGCGACACACACACACACACATTCACTCACAAACTCACACCTACGAACACTTTTGAGTCTCCAATCCACCTACCAACGTGTGTTTTTGGACTGTGGGAGGAAACCGGAGCACCCGGAGGAAACCCACGCAGACACAGAGAGAACACACCACACTCCTCACAGACAGTCACCCGGAGGAAACCCACGCAGACACATGGAGATCACACCACACTCCTCACAGACAGTCACCCGGAGGAAACCCACGCAGACACAGAGAGAACACACCACACTCCTCACAGACAGTCACCCGGAGGAAACCCACACAGACACAGGGAGAACACACCACACTCCTCACAGACAGTCACCCGGAGGAAACCCACGCAGACACATGGAGATCACACCACACTCCTCACAGACAGTCACCCGGAGGAAACCCACGCAGACACAGAGAGAACACACCACACTCCTCACAGACAGTCACCCGGAGGAAACCCACACAGACACAGAGAGAACACACCACACTCCTCACAGACAGTCACCCGGAGTGGGACTAGAACCCACAACCTCCAGGACCTTAGAGCTTTGATAGAGACACCACCTGCTGCTCCATTGTGACACCCTGGACCACACATTAAAAATAAGATCTCTCTCTCTCTCTCTCTCTCTCTCTCTCTCTCTCTCTCTCTCTCTCTCTCTCTCTCTCTCTCTCTCTCACACACACACACACACACACACACACACACACACACACACAGTGACTCTTTTGCCGAACTCTCCTGCAGTAATCTGTGAACACTGATATTAATGTGAGATTCATGAAATCCGATTTAAAAAATGCAAATGAGCTCAGATGCTTAGCTTAGCATAAGAGAGAGAGAGAGAGAGAGAGAGAGAGAGAGTAGTGGGGGTGTTCCTCAGGGCATCCTTGGTGTGTGTGTATGGTGTGTCAGCCATTCTCTCTCTCTCTCTCTCTCTCTCTCTCTCTCTCTCTCTCTCTCTCGCCATCATTATGTCAAAGCAGACACACAGGCACTTTGATATTGAATACCTCCAGTGTCCTCATCTGCTCTGTGTGTGTGTGTGTGTGTGTGTGTGTGTGTGAGAGAGAGAGAGAGAGAGAGCAAGAGAGAGAGAGAGAGGGAGGGAGCAAGAGAAAGAGAGAGACCATGACCCCAGAAGTCCACTAACGCTGTTACACTATCCGTCAGTGGGACACTCCTGGAGCAGCAGCACATGAATCTAAGGTCACACTGTGGAGCTCTGGATGATCTGTTATACCTGACCACACTGATATTTCTGTAAGTGAAGACCATCAAATCCTCACAGCAATGTTCGAAGCCATACAGTAAGGCCCTGTCCACATTTTCAGAAGAGTACGAAAACGTCTGCATTATCTTCCCATTACAGTAGGGGGCAATAGTACCTCTTTAAAAGAGAGCTCAAAACACCATGAACTCTGAGAGAAACAGAGGTTTAATCTCAAATCACCCCATCCTCCCTCTGTAGTGCACTACACACATCCTGAAACAACTGAATCTAGATGTTAACTGTGCAGTATATATTTCTAACACACATCATTTCTATTTATTCATCTGTGTGAATCTGAACTCTAGTGCTGTCTGTGTGTGTACAGTGTAGTTTATGACTGATGTAGTTCACTGTAGAGGGAGCGAGGAGCTGTGTGTGTACAGTGTAGTTTGTGACTGATGTAGTTCACTGTAGAGGGAGCGAGGAGCTGTGTGTGTACAGTGTAGTTTGTGACTGATGTAGTTCACTGTAGAGGGAGCGAAGAGCTGTGTGTGTACAGTGTAGTTTATGACTGATGTAGTTCACTGTAGAGGGAGCGAGGAGCTGTGTGTGTACAGTGTAGTTTGTGACTGATGTAGTTCACTGTAGAGGGAGCGAGGAGCTGTGTGTGTACAGTGTAGTTTATGACTGATGTAGTTCACTGTAGAGGGAGCGAGGAGCTGTGTGTGTACAGTGTAGTTTGTTACTGATGTAGTTCACTGTAGAGGGAGCGAGGAGCTGTGTGTGTACAGTGTAGTTTGTGACTGATGTAGTTCACTGTAGAGGGAGTGAGGAGCTGTGTGTGTACAGTGTAGTTTGTGACTGATGTAGTTCACTGTAGAGGGAGTGAGGAGCTGTGTGTGTACAGTGTAGTTTGTGACTGATGTAGTTCACTGTAGAGGGAGGGAGGAGCTGTGGTGTACAGTGTAGTTTATGACTGATGTAGTTCACTGTAGAGGGAGCGAGGAGCTGTGTGTGTACAGTGTAGTTTGTGACTGATGTAGTTCACTGTAGAGGGAGTGAGGAGCTGTGTGTGTACAGTGTAGTTTGTGACTGATGTAGTTCACTGTAGAGGGAGGGAGGAGCTGTGGTGTACAGTGTAGTTTATGACTGATGTAGTTCACTGTAGAGGGAGCGAGGAGCTGTGTGTGTACAGTGTAGTTTGTGACTGATGTAGTTCACTGTAGAGGGAGAGAGGAGCTGTTTGTGTACAGTGTAGTTTGTTACTGATGTAGTTCACTGTAGAGGGAGTGAGGAGCTGTGTGTGTACAGTGTAGTTTGTGACTGATGTAGTTCACTGTAGAGGGAGAGAGGAGCTGTGTGTGTACAGTGTAGTTTGTTACTGATGTAGTTCACTGTAGAGGGAGCAGGGAGCTGTGTGTGTACAGTGTAGTTTGTGACTGATGTAGTTCACTGTAGAGGGAGTGAGGAGCTGTGTGTGTACAGCGTAGTTTGTGACTGATGTAGTTCACTGTAGAGGGAGTGAGGAGCTGTGTGTGTACAGTGTAGTTTGTGACTGATGTAGTTCACTGTAGAGGGAGTGAGGACCTGTGTATGTACAGTGTAGTTTGTGACTGATGTAGTTCACTGTAGAGGGAGTGAGGAGCTGTGTGTGTACAGTGTAGTTTGTTACTGATGTAGTTCACTGTAGAGGGAGCAGGGAGCTGTGTGTGTACAGTGTAGTTTGTGACTGGTGTAGTTCACTGTAGAGGGAGTGAGGAGCTGTGTGTGTACAGCGTAGTTTGTGACTGATGTAGTTCACTGTAGAGGGAGCGAGGAGCTGTGTGTGTACAGTGTAGTTTGTGACTGATGTAGTTCACTGTAGAGGGAGTGAGGAGCTGTGTGTGTACAGTGTAGTTTGTGACTGATGTAGTTCACTGTAGAGGGAGGGAGGAGCTGTGGTGTACAGTGTAGTTTATGACTGATGTAGTTCACTGTAGAGGGAGCGAGGAGCTGTGTGTGTACAGTGTAGTTTGTGACTGATGTAGTTCACTGTAGAGGGAGTGAGGAGCTGTGTGTGTACAGTGTAGTTTGTGACTGATGTAGTTCACTGTAGAGGGAGGGAGGAGCTGTGGTGTACAGTGTAGTTTATGACTGATGTAGTTCACTGTAGAGGGAGCGAGGAGCTGTGTGTGTACAGTGTAGTTTGTGACTGATGTAGTTCACTGTAGAGGGAGAGAGGAGCTGTTTGTGTACAGTGTAGTTTGTTACTGATGTAGTTCACTGTAGAGGGAGTGAGGAGCTGTGTGTGTACAGTGTAGTTTGTGACTGATGTAGTTCACTGTAGAGGGAGAGAGGAGCTGTGTGTGTACAGTGTAGTTTGTTACTGATGTAGTTCACTGTAGAGGGAGCAGGGAGCTGTGTGTGTACAGTGTAGTTTGTGACTGATGTAGTTCACTGTAGAGGGAGTGAGGAGCTGTGTGTGTACAGCGTAGTTTGTGACTGATGTAGTTCACTGTAGAGGGAGTGAGGAGCTGTGTGTGTACAGTGTAGTTTGTGACTGATGTAGTTCACTGTAGAGGGAGTGAGGACCTGTGTATGTACAGTGTAGTTTGTGACTGATGTAGTTCACTGTAGAGGGAGTGAGGAGCTGTGTGTGTACAGTGTAGTTTGTTACTGATGTAGTTCACTGTAGAGGGAGCAGGGAGCTGTGTGTGTACAGTGTAGTTTGTGACTGGTGTAGTTCACTGTAGAGGGAGTGAGGAGCTGTGTGTGTACAGCGTAGTTTGTGACTGATGTAGTTCACTGTAGAGGGAGCGAAGAGCTGTGTGTGTACAGTGTAGTTTGTGACTGATGTAGTTCACTGTAGAGGGAGTGAGGAGCTGTGTGTGTACAGTGTAGTTTATGACTAATGTAGTTCACTGTAGAGGGAGCGAAGAGCTGTGTGTGTACAGTGTAGTTTGTGACTGATGTAGTTCACTGTAGAGGGAGCGAGGAGCTGTGTGTGTACAGTGTAGTTTGTGACTGATGTAGTTCACTGTAGAGGGAGCGAGGAGCTGTGTGTGTACAGTGTAGTTTATGACTGATGTAGTTCACTGTAGAGGGAGGGAGGAGCTGTGGTGTACAGTGTAGTTTATGACTGATGTAGTTCACTGTAGAGGGAGTGAGGAGCTGTGTGTGTACAGTGTAGTTTGTGACTGATGTAGTTCACTGTAGAGGGAGGGAGGAGCTGTGGTGTACAGTGTAGTTTATGACTGATGTAGTTCACTGTAGAGGGAGCGAGGAGCTGTGTGTGTACAGTGTAGTTTGTGACTGATGTAGTTCACTGTAGAGGGAGAGAGGAGCTGTTTGTGTACAGTGTAGTTTGTTACTGATGTAGTTCACTGTAGAGGGAGTGAGGAGCTGTGTGTGTACAGTGTAGTTTTTGACTGATGTAGTTCACTGTAGAGGGAGAGAGGAGCTGTGTGTGTACAGTGTAGTTTGTTACTGATGTAGTTCACTGTAGAGGGAGCAGGGAGCTGTGTGTGTACAGTGTAGTTTGTGACTGATGTAGTTCACTGTAGAGGGAGTGAGGAGCTGTGTGTGTACAGCGTAGTTTGTGACTGATGTAGTTCACTGTAGAGGGAGTGAGGAGCTGTGTGTGTACAGTGTAGTTTGTGACTGATGTAGTTCACTGTAGAGGGAGTGAGGACCTGTGTATGTACAGTGTAGTTTGTGACTGATGTAGTTCACTGTAGAGGGAGTGAGGAGCTGTGTGTGTACAGTGTAGTTTGTTACTGATGTAGTTCACTGTAGAGGGAGCAGGGAGCTGTGTGTGTACAGTGTAGTTTGTGACTGGTGTAGTTCACTGTAGAGGGAGTGAGGAGCTGTGTGTGTACAGCGTAGTTTGTGACTGATGTAGTTCACTGTAGAGGGAGCGAAGAGCTGTGTGTGTACAGTGTAGTTTGTGACTGATGTAGTTCACTGTAGAGGGAGTGAGGAGCTGTGTGTGTACAGTGTAGTTTATGACTGATGTAGTTCACTGTAGAGGGAGCGAAGAGCTGTGTGTGTACAGTGTAGTTTGTGACTGATGTAGTTCACTGTAGAGGGAGCGAGGAGCTGTGTGTGTACAGTGTAGTTTGTGACTGATGTAGTTCACTGTAGAGGGAGCGAGGAGCTGTGTGTGTACAGTGTAGTTTATGACTGATGTAGTTCACTGTAAAGGGAGTGAGGAGCTGTGTGTGTACAGTGTAGTTTGTGACTGATGTAGTTCACTGTAGAGGGAGCGAGGAGCTGTGTGTGTACAGTGTAGTTTGTGACTGATGAAGTTCACTGTAGAGGGAGCGAGGAGCTGTGTGTGTACAGTGTAGTTTATGACTGATGTAGTTCACTGTAGAGGGAGCGAGGAGCTGTGTGTGTACAGTGTAGTTTATGACTGATGTAGTTCACTGTAGAGGGAGCGAGGAGCTGTGTGTGTACAGTGTAGTTTGTGACTGATGTAGTTCACTGTAGAGGGAGCGAGGAGCTGTGTGTGTACAGTGTAGTTTATGACTGATGTAGTTCACTGTAGAGGGAGAGAGGAGCTGTGTGTGTACAGTGTAGTTTATGACTGATGTAGTTCACTGTAGAAGGAGTGAGGAGTTGTGTGTGTACAGTGTAGTTTGTGACTGATGTAGTTCACTGTAGAGGGAGTGAGGAGCTATGTGTGTACAGTGTAGTTTGTGACTGATGTAGTTCACTGTAGAGGGAGCGAAGAGCTTTGTATGTACAGTGTAGTTTGTGACTGATGTAGTTTACTGTAGAGGGAGCGAAGAGCTGTGTGTGTACAGTGTAGTTTGTGACTGATGTAGTTCACTGTAGAGGGAGCGAGGAGCTGTGTGTGTACAGTGTAGTTTATGACTGATGTAGTTCACTGTAGAGGGAGTGAGGAGTTGTGTGTGTACAGTGTAGTTTGTGACTGATGTAGTTCACTGTAGAGGGAGCGAGGAGCTGTGTGTGTACAGTGTAGTTTATGACTGATGTAGTTCACTGTAGAGGGAGTGAGGAGCTGTGTGTGTACAGTGTAGTTTATGACTGATGTAGTTCACTGTAGAGGGAGTGAGGAGCTGTGTGTGTACAGTGTAGTTTGTGACTGATGTAGTTCACTGTAGAGGGAGCGAAGAGCTGTGTGTGTACAGTGTAGTTTGTGACTGATGTAGTTCACTGTAGATGGAGCGAAGAGCTGTGTGTGTACAGTGTAGTTTGTGACTGATGTAGTTCACTGTAGAGGGAGTGAGGAGCTGTGTGTGTACAGTGTAGTTTGTGACTGATGTAGTTCACTGTAGAGGGAGCGAAGAGCTGTGTGTGTACAGTGTAGTTTGTGACTGATGTAGTTCACTGTAGAGGGAGCGAGGAGCTGTGTGTGTACAGTGTAGTTTATGACTGATGTAGTTCACTGTAGAGGGAGCGAGGAGCTGTGTGTGTACAGTGTAGTTTGTGACTGATGTAGTTCACTGTAGAGGGAGCGAGGAGCTGTGTGTGTACAGTGTAGTTTGTGACTGATGTAGTTCACTGTAGAGGGAGCGAGGAGCTGTGTGTGTACAGTGTAGTTTGTGACTGATGTAGTTCACTGTAGAGGGAGCGAGGAGTTGTGTGTGTACAGTGTAGTTTGTGACTGATGTAGTTCACTGTAGAGGGAGTGAGGAGCTGTGTGTGTACAGTGTAGTTTATGACTGATGTAGTTCACTGTAGAGAGAGTGAGGAGCTGTGTGTGTACAGTGTAGTTTATGACTGATGTAGTTCACTGTAGAGGGAGTGAGGAGCTGTGTGTGTACAGTGTAGTTTATGACTGATGTAGTTCACTGTAGAGGGAGTGAGGATTTGTGTGTGTACAGTGTAGTTTGTGACTGATGTAGTTCACTGTAGAGGGAGCGAGGAGCTGTGTGTGTACAGTGTAGTTTATGACTGATGTAGTTCACTGTAGAGGGAGTGAGGAGCTGTGTGTGTACACTGTAGTTTATGACTGATGTAGTTCACTGTAGAGGGAGGGAGGAGCTGTGGTGTACAGTGTAGTTTATGACTGATGTAGTTCACTGTAGAGGGAGCGAGGAGCTGTGTGTGTACAGTGTAGTTTGTGACTGATGTAGTTCACTGTAGAGGGAGAGAGGAGCTGTTTGTGTACAGTGTAGTTTGTTACTGATGTAGTTCACTGTAGAGGGAGTGAGGAGCTGTGTGTGTACAGTGTAGTTTGTGACTGATGTAGTTCACTGTAGAGGGAGAGAGGAGCTGTGTGTGTACAGTGTAGTTTGTTACTGATGTAGTTCACTGTAGAGGGAGCAGGGAGCTGTGTGTGTACAGTGTAGTTTGTGACTGATGTAGTTCACTGTAGAGGGAGTGAGGAGCTGTGTGTGTACAGCGTAGTTTGTGACTGATGTAGTTCACTGTAGAGGGAGTGAGGAGCTGTGTGTGTACAGTGTAGTTTGTGACTGATGTAGTTCACTGTAGAGGGAGTGAGGACCTGTGTATGTACAGTGTAGTTTGTGACTGATGTAGTTCACTGTAGAGGGAGTGAGGAGCTGTGTGTGTACAGTGTAGTTTGTTACTGATGTAGTTCACTGTAGAGGGAGCAGGGAGCTGTGTGTGTACAGTGTAGTTTGTGACTGGTGTAGTTCACTGTAGAGGGAGTGAGGAGCTGTGTGTGTACAGCGTAGTTTGTGACTGATGTAGTTCACTGTAGAGGGAGCGAAGAGCTGTGTGTGTACAGTGTAGTTTGTGACTGATGTAGTTCACTGTAGAGGGAGTGAGGAGCTGTGTGTGTACAGTGTAGTTTATGACTAATGTAGTTCACTGTAGAGGGAGCGAAGAGCTGTGTGTGTACAGTGTAGTTTGTGACTGATGTAGTTCACTGTAGAGGGAGCGAGGAGCTGTGTGTGTACAGTGTAGTTTGTGACTGATGTAGTTCACTGTAGAGGGAGCGAGGAGCTGTGTGTGTACAGTGTAGTTTATGACTGATGTAGTTCACTGTAGAGGGAGGGAGGAGCTGTGGTGTACAGTGTAGTTTATGACTGATGTAGTTCACTGTAGAGGGAGTGAGGAGCTGTGTGTGTACAGTGTAGTTTGTGACTGATGTAGTTCACTGTAGAGGGAGGGAGGAGCTGTGGTGTACAGTGTAGTTTATGACTGATGTAGTTCACTGTAGAGGGAGCGAGGAGCTGTGTGTGTACAGTGTAGTTTGTGACTGATGTAGTTCACTGTAGAGGGAGAGAGGAGCTGTTTGTGTACAGTGTAGTTTGTTACTGATGTAGTTCACTGTAGAGGGAGTGAGGAGCTGTGTGTGTACAGTGTAGTTTTTGACTGATGTAGTTCACTGTAGAGGGAGAGAGGAGCTGTGTGTGTACAGTGTAGTTTGTTACTGATGTAGTTCACTGTAGAGGGAGCAGGGAGCTGTGTGTGTACAGTGTAGTTTGTGACTGATGTAGTTCACTGTAGAGGGAGTGAGGAGCTGTGTGTGTACAGCGTAGTTTGTGACTGATGTAGTTCACTGTAGAGGGAGTGAGGAGCTGTGTGTGTACAGTGTAGTTTGTGACTGATGTAGTTCACTGTAGAGGGAGTGAGGACCTGTGTATGTACAGTGTAGTTTGTGACTGATGTAGTTCACTGTAGAGGGAGTGAGGAGCTGTGTGTGTACAGTGTAGTTTGTTACTGATGTAGTTCACTGTAGAGGGAGCAGGGAGCTGTGTGTGTACAGTGTAGTTTGTGACTGGTGTAGTTCACTGTAGAGGGAGTGAGGAGCTGTGTGTGTACAGCGTAGTTTGTGACTGATGTAGTTCACTGTAGAGGGAGCGAAGAGCTGTGTGTGTACAGTGTAGTTTGTGACTGATGTAGTTCACTGTAGAGGGAGTGAGGAGCTGTGTGTGTACAGTGTAGTTTATGACTGATGTAGTTCACTGTAGAGGGAGCGAAGAGCTGTGTGTGTACAGTGTAGTTTGTGACTGATGTAGTTCACTGTAGAGGGAGCGAGGAGCTGTGTGTGTACAGTGTAGTTTGTGACTGATGTAGTTCACTGTAGAGGGAGCGAGGAGCTGTGTGTGTACAGTGTAGTTTATGACTGATGTAGTTCACTGTAAAGGGAGTGAGGAGCTGTGTGTGTACAGTGTAGTTTGTGACTGATGTAGTTCACTGTAGAGGGAGCGAGGAGCTGTGTGTGTACAGTGTAGTTTGTGACTGATGAAGTTCACTGTAGAGGGAGCGAGGAGCTGTGTGTGTACAGTGTAGTTTATGACTGATGTAGTTCACTGTAGAGGGAGCGAGGAGCTGTGTGTGTACAGTGTAGTTTATGACTGATGTAGTTCACTGTAGAGGGAGCGAGGAGCTGTGTGTGTACAGTGTAGTTTGTGACTGATGTAGTTCACTGTAGAGGGAGCGAGGAGCTGTGTGTGTACAGTGTAGTTTATGACTGATGTAGTTCACTGTAGAGGGAGAGAGGAGCTGTGTGTGTACAGTGTAGTTTATGACTGATGTAGTTCACTGTAGAAGGAGTGAGGAGTTGTGTGTGTACAGTGTAGTTTGTGACTGATGTAGTTCACTGTAGAGGGAGTGAGGAGCTATGTGTGTACAGTGTAGTTTGTGACTGATGTAGTTCACTGTAGAGGGAGCGAAGAGCTTTGTATGTACAGTGTAGTTTGTGACTGATGTAGTTTACTGTAGAGGGAGCGAAGAGCTGTGTGTGTACAGTGTAGTTTGTGACTGATGTAGTTCACTGTAGAGGGAGCGAGGAGCTGTGTGTGTACAGTGTAGTTTATGACTGATGTAGTTCACTGTAGAGGGAGTGAGGAGTTGTGTGTGTACAGTGTAGTTTGTGACTGATGTAGTTCACTGTAGAGGGAGCGAGGAGCTGTGTGTGTACAGTGTAGTTTATGACTGATGTAGTTCACTGTAGAGGGAGTGAGGAGCTGTGTGTGTACAGTGTAGTTTATGACTGATGTAGTTCACTGTAGAGGGAGTGAGGAGCTGTGTGTGTACAGTGTAGTTTGTGACTGATGTAGTTCACTGTAGAGGGAGCGAAGAGCTGTGTGTGTACAGTGTAGTTTGTGACTGATGTAGTTCACTGTAGATGGAGCGAAGAGCTGTGTGTGTACAGTGTAGTTTGTGACTGATGTAGTTCACTGTAGAGGGAGTGAGGAGCTGTGTGTGTACAGTGTAGTTTGTGACTGATGTAGTTCACTGTAGAGGGAGCGAAGAGCTGTGTGTGTACAGTGTAGTTTGTGACTGATGTAGTTCACTGTAGAGGGAGCGAGGAGCTGTGTGTGTACAGTGTAGTTTATGACTGATGTAGTTCACTGTAGAGGGAGCGAGGAGCTGTGTGTGTACAGTGTAGTTTGTGACTGATGTAGTTCACTGTAGAGGGAGCGAGGAGCTGTGTGTGTACAGTGTAGTTTGTGACTGATGTAGTTCACTGTAGAGGGAGCGAGGAGCTGTGTGTGTACAGTGTAGTTTGTGACTGATGTAGTTCACTGTAGAGGGAGCGAGGAGTTGTGTGTGTACAGTGTAGTTTGTGACTGATGTAGTTCACTGTAGAGGGAGTGAGGAGCTGTGTGTGTACAGTGTAGTTTATGACTGATGTAGTTCACTGTAGAGAGAGTGAGGAGCTGTGTGTGTACAGTGTAGTTTATGACTGATGTAGTTCACTGTAGAGGGAGTGAGGAGCTGTGTGTGTACAGTGTAGTTTATGACTGATGTAGTTCACTGTAGAGGGAGTGAGGATTTGTGTGTGTACAGTGTAGTTTGTGACTGATGTAGTTCACTGTAGAGGGAGCGAGGAGCTGTGTGTGTACAGTGTAGTTTATGACTGATGTAGTTCACTGTAGAGGGAGTGAGGAGCTGTGTGTGTACACTGTAGTTTATGACTGATGTAGTTCACTGTAGAGGGAGTGAGGAGCTGTGTGTGTACAGTGTAGTTTGTGACTGATGTAGTTCACTGTAGATGGAGCGAAGAGCTGTGTGTGTACAGTGTAGTTTGTGACTGATGTAGTTCACTGTAGAGGGAGTGAGGAGCTGTGTGTGTACAGTGTAGTTTGTGACTGATGTAGTTCACTGTAGAGGGAGCGAAGAGCTGTGTGTGTGCAGTGTAGTTTGTGACTGATGTAGTTCACTGTAGAGGGAGCGAGGAGCTGTGTGTGTACAGTGTAGTTTGTGACTGATGTAGTTCACTGTAGAGGGAGCGAAGAGCTGTGTGTGTACAGTGTAGTTTGTGACTGATGTAGTTCACTGTAGAGGGAGCGAGGAGCTGTGTGTGTACAGTGTAGTTTGTGACTGATGTAGTTCACACACACACACACACACCATAACACCTCCACACCCCCCCCCCCAACACTTACCCACACACACACATACACGCCCACCCCGACACGCCCCCCACTCAACACACACACACACACTCACCTTCTATGTCGCTGAGTGTTTCTCTCACAGCCACAGTGTTGTTATTCAGTTCAACTCCGACACTCATCCTCCCACTGCTGAGAAGCGAGATCTGAGAAAAGAGTGAAGACAGAGGAGCACAGTGGGGGGATGGAGTGGTGGAGGGAGGAGTTGGGGATAGAGGAGTGGAGAAAGGAGGAGTAGAGGATGGAGGAGTGGAGGAAAGGAGGAGTAGAGGATGGAGGAGTGGAGGATGTAGGAGTGGAGAATGGAGGAGTGGAGAATGGAGGAGTGGAGGACGGAGGAGTGGAGGGAGGAGTTGGGGATAGAGGAGTGGAGAATGGAGGTGTGGAGGATGGAGGAGTGGAGAATGGAGGAGTGGCGAATAGAGGAATGGATGATGTAGGAGTGGAGAATGGAGGAGTGGTGGATGGAGGAGTGGAGGGATGGAGGAGTGGAGGAGTGGAGGAAGGAGGAGTGGAGGAAGGAGGAGTGGAGGAAGGAGGAGTGGAGGATGGAGGAGTGGAGGAGGGAGGAGTTGGGGATAGAGGAGTGGAGGATGGAGGAGTGGCGAATGGAGGAGTGGCGAATGGAGGAGTGGAGGATGGAGGAGTGGAGGACGGAGAAGTGGAGGACGGAGGAGTGGAGGACAGAGGAGTGGAGGGCTGGAGGAGTGGAGGATGTAGGAGTGGAGGATGTAGGAGTGGAGGGATGTAGGAGTGGAGGATGGAGGAGTGGAGGATGGAGGAGTGGAGGATGGAGGAGTGGAGGGCTGGAGGAGTGGAGGGCTGGAGGAGTGGAGGGCTGGAGGAGTGGAGGATGTAGCAGTGGAGGATGGAGGAGCAGAGGAGCAGAGGAGCAGAGGAGTGGAGGATGGAGGAGTGGAGGACAGAGGAGTGGAGGATGTAGGAGTGGAGTGATTATCCAGTGTATTACAGCAAGGAAAAGAATTGAGAACATTTCAAACCACAACAAGTACTGCCTCATTAAGAGAAATCACTCACTCACTCACTCTCTCACTCATTCATTCATTCATTCAATGACTCAATCACATGCTCACTTATTCACTCACAGGAGCAGAGAGAGAGAGAGAGAGAGAGAGATGTAAACCTGAGTGGGAAACCAAGTGAGGATCAGCAAAGAAGGAGTAAAGGGCTGAGTGTGATTTCAAAGCAAGAAAGAACGAAAGGAATGAAGGAAAGAAAGAAGCGAGGGATTGAGAGTATCACCCACTCGTCGGCTCCTGATCCAGTTTTTTTTTCAATTTTCAAGCAATTTTACTTCAAAGCCTTGGAACTCGCGCCAATTACTGAGTTTCTCTCTGAGTCCAGAGAAATATATAATTTAAGAACAAAACACTTAATTAACAGTGTGTGAGAGAGAGAGAGAGAGAGAGAGAGAAAGAGAGAGAGAAAGAGAGAGAGAGAAAGAGAGAGAGAGAGAGAGAGAGAGAGAAAGAGAGAGAGAGAGAGAGAGAGAGATGTAATCTGTAGAAAAACAGAATTTTCCTCGTTCTCTTTCATCCTACAGAATACAAACTTCTCTCTGACACAGAAGTCAGTTAGAGGATGGAACAGAGTCAGAGGTCAGTGTTCTCCTCCGAGCGTGTTGAGTCTGATGAACAGAGGTTAGTGCTCTCCCCTGAGCGTGTTGAGTCTGATGAACAGAGGTTAGTGCTCTCCCCTGAGCGTGTTGAGTCTGATGAACAGAGGTTAGTGCTCTCCCCTGAGCGTGTTGAGTCTGATGAACAGAGGTTAGTGCTCTCCCCTGAGCGTGTTGAGTCTGATGAACAGAGGTTAGTGTTCTCCTCTGAGTGTGTTGAGTCTGATGAACAGAGGTTAGTGTTCTCCTCTGAGCGTGTTCAGTCTGATGAACAGAGGTTAGTGTTCTCCTCCGAGCGTGTTGAGTCTGATGAACAGAGGTTAGTGTTCTCCTCCGAGCGTGTTGAGTCTGATGAACAGAGGTTAGTGTTCTCCTCTGAGCGTGTTGAGTCTGATGAACAGAGGTTAGTGTTCTCCTCTGAGTGTGTTGAGTCTGATGAACAGAGGTTAGTGTTCTCCTCTGAGTGTGTTGAGTCTGATGAACAGAGGTTAGTGTTCTCCTCTGAGCGTGTTGAGTCTGATGAACAGAGGTTAGTGCTCTCCCCTGAGCGTGTTGAGTCTGATGAACAGAGGTTAGTGCTCTCCCCTGAGCGTGTTGAGTCTGATGAACAGAGGTTAGTGTTCTCCTCTGAGCGTGTTGAGTCTGATGAACAGAGGTTAGTGTTCTCCTCTGAGCGTGTTGAGTCTGATGAACAGAGGTTAGTGCTCTCCCCTGAGCGTGTTGAGTCTGATAAACAGAGGTTAGTGTTCTCCTCTGAGCGTGTTGAGTCTGATGAACAGAGGTTAGTGCTCTCCCCTGAGCGTGTTGAGTCTGATAAACAGAGGTTAGTGTTCTCCTCTGAGCGTGTTGAGTCTGATGAACAGAGGTTAGTGTTCTCCTCTGAGCGTGTTGAGTCTGATGAACAGAGGTTAGTGTTCTCCTCCGAGCGTGTTGAGTCTGATGAACAGAGGTTAGTGCTCTCCCCTGAGCGTGTTGAGTCTGATGAACAGAAGTTAGTGCTCTCCCCTGAGCGTGTTGAGTCTGATGAACAGAGGTTAGTGTTCTCCTCTGAGCGTGTTGAGTCTGATGAACAGAGGTTAGTGTTCTCCTCTGAGCGTGTTGAGTCTGATGAACAGAGGTTAGTGTTCTCCTCTGAGCGTGTTGAGTCTGATAAACAGAGGTTAGTGTTCTCCTCCGAGCGTGTTGAGTCTGATGAACAGAGGTTAGTGTTCTCCTCAGAGCGTGTTGAGTCTGATGAACAGAGGTTAGTGTTCTCCTCTGAGTGTGTTGAGTCTGATGAACAGAGGTTAGTGCTCTCCCCTGAGCGTGTTGAGTCTGATGAACAGAGGTAAGTGCTCTCCCCTGAGCGTGTTGAGTCTGATGAACAGAGGTTAGTGTTCTCCTCTGAGCGTGTTGAGTCTGATGAACAGAGGTTAGTGTTCTCCTCTGAGTGTGTTGAGTCTGATGAACAGAGGTTAGTGTTCTCCTCTGAGCGTGTTGAGTCTGATGAACAGAGGTTAGTGCTCTCCCCTGAGCGTGTTGAGTCTGATAAACAGAGGTTAGTGTTCTCCTCTGAGCGTGTTGAGTCTGATGAACAGAGGTTAGTGTTCTCCTCCGAGCGTGTTGAGTCTGATGAACAGAGGTTAGTGTTCTCCTCCGAGCATGTTGAGTCTGATGAACAGAGGTTAGTGCTCTCCCCTGAGCGTGTTGAGTCTGATGAACAGAGGTTAGTGTTCTCCTCTGAGCGTGTTGAGTCTGATGAACAGAGGTTAGTGTTCTCCTCTGAGCGTGTTGAGTCTGATGAACAGAGGTTAGTGTTCTCCTCCGAGCATGTTGAGTCTGATGAACAGAGGTTAGTGCTCTCCCCTGAGCGTGTTGAGTCTGATGAACAGAGGTTAGTGCTCTCCCCTGAGCGTGTTGAGTCTGATGAACAGAGGTTAGTGTTCTCCTCTGAGCGTGTTGAGTCTGATGAACAGAGGTTAGTGTTTTCCTCTGAGCGTGTTGAGTCTGATAAACAGAGGTTAGTGTTCTCCTCCCAGCGTGTTGAGTCTGATGAACAGAGGTTAGTGTTCTCCTCCGAGCGTGTTGAGTCTGATGAACAGAGGTTAGTGTTCTCCTCTGAGTGTGTTGAGTCTGATGAACAGAGGTTAGTGCTCTCCCCTGAGCGTGTTGAGTCTGATGAACAGAGGTAAGTGCTCTCCCCTGAGCGTGTTGAGTCTGATGAACAGAGGTTAGTGTTCTCCTCTGAGCGTGTTGAGTCTGATGAACAGAGGTTAGTGTTCTCCTCTGAGCGTGTTGAGTCTGATGAACAGAGGTTAGTGTTCTCCTCTGAGCGTGTTGAGTCTGATGAACAGAGGTTAGTGTTCTCCTCTGAGCGTGTTGAGTCTGATGAACAGAGGTTAGTGTTCTCCTCCGAGCATGTTGAGTCTGATGAACAGAGGTTAGTGTTCTCCTCTGAGCGTGTTGAGTCTGATGAACAGAGGTTAGTGCTCTCCCCTGAGCGTGTTGAGTCTGATGAACAGAGGTTAGTGTTCTCCTCTGAGCGTGTTGAGTCTGATGAACAGAGGTTAGTGTTCTCCTCTGAGCGTGTTGAGTCTGATGAACAGAGGTTAGTGATCTCCTCCGAGCGTGTTGAGTCTGATGAACAGAGGTTAGTGTTCTCCTCCGAGCGTGTTGAGTCTGATGAACAGAGGTTAGAGTCTGATGAACAGAGGTTAGTGTTCTCCTCTGAGTGTGTTGAGTCTGATGAACAGAGGTTAGTGTTCTCCTCTGAGCGTGTTGAGTCTGATAAACAGAGGTTAGTGTTCTCCCCTGAGCGTGTTGAGTCTGATGAACAGAGGTTAGTGTTCTCCTCTGAGCGTGTTGAGTCTGATGAACAGAGGTTAGTGTTCTCCTCCGAGCGTGTTGAGTCTGATGAACAGAGGTTAGTGCTCTCCCCTGAGCGTGTTGAGTCTGATGAACAGAGGTTAGTGCTCTCCCCTGAGCGTGTTGAGTCTGATGAACAGAGGTTAGTGTTCTCCTCTGAGCGTGTTGAGTCTGATGAACAGAGGTTAGTGTTCTCCCCTGAGCGTGTTGAGTCTGATGAACAGAGGTTAGTGTTCTCCTCTGAGCGTGTTGAGTCTGATGAACAGAGGTTAGTGTTCTCCTCTGAGCGTGTTGAGTATGATGAACAGAGGTTAGTGTTCTCCTCTGAGCGTGTTGAGTCTGATGAACAGAGGTTAGTGTTCTCCTCTGAGTGTGTTGAGTCTGATGAACAGAGGTTAGTGTTCTCCTCCGAGCATGTTGAGTCTGATGAACAGAGGTTAGTGCTCTCCCCTGAGCGTGTTGAGTCTGATGAACAGAGGTTAGTGTTCTCCTCTGAGCGTGTTGAGTCTGATGAACAGAGGTTAGTGCTCTCCTCTGAGCGTGTTGAGTCTGATGAACAGAGGTTAGTGTTCTCCTCTGAGCGTGTTGAGTCTGATGAACAGAGGTTAGTGTTCTCCTCTGAGCGTGTTGAGTCTGATGAACAGAGGTTAGTGTTCTCCTCTGAGCGTGTTGAGTCTGATGAACAGAGGTTAGTGTTCTCCTCTGAGCGTGTTGAGTCTGAAGAAACAGAGGTTAGTGTTCTCCTCTGAGTGTGTTGAGTCTGATGAACAGAGGTTAGTGTTCTCCTCTGAGCGTGTTGAGTCTGATGAACAGAGGTTAGTGTTCTCCTCTGAGCGTGTTGAGTCTGATGAACAGAGGTTAGTGTTCTCCTCTGAGCGTGTTGAGTCTGAAGAAACAGAGGTTAGTGTTCTCCTCTGAGTGTGTTGAGTCTGATGAACAGAGGTTAGTGTTCTCCTCTGAGTGTGTTGAGTCTGATGAACAGAGGTTAGTGCTCTCCCCTGAGCGTGTTGAGTCTGATGAACAGAGGTTAGTGTTCTCCTCTGAGCGTGTTGATGTCTGATGAACAGAGGTTAGTGTTCTCCTCTGAGTGTGTTGAGTCTGATGAACAGAGGTTAGTGTTCTCCTCTGAGCGTGTTGAGTCTGATGAACAGAGGTTAGTGTTCTCCTCCGAGCGTGTTGAGTCTGAACTGTGGGTTTAGCACTCTGACTCCTCTTCTCCCTTTCTTCTCACTCCGCCCTCTCTCTCTTTCTCTCTCTCTCCCTTTCTCCCCCCCCCCCCCTCTCTCCCCCCTCCCCCCTCTCTCTCTTTCATCTTCTCTCTCTCTCTCTCTCTCTCTCTCTTTCTCTCTCTCTCTCTCTCTCCCCCCCTTCTCTTTCTCTCTCTCTCCCCCCCCTCTCTCTCTCTCTTTCTCTGTCTCTCTCTCCCCCTCTCTCTCTCTCTCTCTTTCTCTGTCTCTCTCTCTCTCTCTCTCTCTCTCTCTCTCTCTCTCTCTCTCTCTTTCTCTCCCCCCCCTCTCTCTCTCTCTCCCCCCCCTTTGCTCTCTCTCTCTCTCTCTCTCTCTGATCGTTAAAGGAGGACACCTTGTTCAGAAGGGGAATCACAGCTTGTTTGTCAAGGTGTTTTTTTTCTTCTACTGAGCCACAGAATAGTGTACTCCTCCTCTCTCTCTAATGCAATCCATCCATCTTTCACTCTGTCCTTGTTTCCCATCGCCCTCACTCCCCCTGCCTCTCTCTATCTCTCTCTCTCTCTCTCTCTCTCTCTCTCTGTCTCTCTGTCTCTCACCCCTTGTCTTTCAGCCGTGTTGTCGTTCATGAGCATTTATCTCCATTAAACGAGTGAAAGCATTAATAGTTTCTGTACAGAGACAGAAAGGATACTGCTGCCATAGAGAGAGGGGGAGAGAGAGAGAGGGGGGTGGAGTGGGAGGAGGGAGAGAGAGAGAGGGGGGAGAGTGGGGGAGATAGAGAGGGGGGGGGGGAGGGGGGGAGAGGGAGGGATTTACCAATTTTTTTCCTTCATTTTATTCTTTTCATCCGTTTAGCTCATCACACCTACACACCGTTCGTCCAATCAGAGATCAGCTTCTCCAGAACACCAGAGCTGACTCCGCCCTGTCACACACCTGGGCCTCATCTCCTCATTAAGAAGTTTTTATAAACCAGACTCTCTCCGTTGCCAGTCTCTTGGGACGTCAGTGAACCCTCATCTGCCCTTTCCCCTGTGTGTCCCAGTGTTCCAGCGCTCGGCCGTGTCTCTCCTGAAGCACCACAACGCCCACTGAAGAAAACTGACATAGTGTCAGAAGACCGTACAAATGTCTTA
>NC_089817.1:34626497-34656497 GCF_029633855.1 Hoplias malabaricus
ACAGAACATCACATGTTCACCTGGTCACTCACACACTCACAACCTGGACAGAACATCACACACTCACCCAGTCACTCACACACTCGCAAACTGGACAGGACATCACACGTTCACCCAGTCACTCACACACTCACACCCTGGACAGAACATCAAACACTCACCCATTCACTCACACTCGCACCCTGGACAGAACATCACACACTCACCCAGTCACTCACACACTCGCACCCTGGACAGAACATCACACATTCACCCAGTCACTCAAATACTCGCACTCCAGACAGAACATCTCACACTCACCCTGTCACTCTGACACTCGCACACTGGACAAAACATCACACACTCACCCAGTCACTCACACACTCGCACACTAGACAGGACATCACACGTTCACCCAGTCACTCACACACTCACACCCTGGACAGAACATCACACACTCACCCATTCACTCACACACTCGCACCCTGGACAGAACATCACACATTCACCCACTCGCACCCTGGACAGAACATCACACACTCACCCAGTCACTCACACACTCGCACCCTGGACAGAACATCACACATTCACCCAGTCAATCACACACCCACACCCTGGACAGAACATCACACGTTCACCCATTCACTCACACACTCGCACACTGGAAAGAACATCACACACTCACCCAGTTACTCTCACACTCGCACCCAGGACAGAACATCACACATTCACCCAGTCACTCACATATTCACACACTGGACAGAACATCACACATTCACCCGGTCACTCACACACTCACACTCTGGATAGAACATCACACATTCACCCGGTCACTCACACACTCACACCCTGAAAAGAACATCACACGTTCACCCAGTCACTCAGACACTTGCACCTTGGACAGAACATCACATGTTCACCCAGTCACTCACACACTCGCACCCTGGACAGAACATCACACATTCACCCAGTCACTCACATACCCACACCCTGCACAGAACATCACACATTCACCCAGTCACTCAAATACTCGCACTCCAGACAGAACATCACACACTCACCCTGTCACTCTGACACTCGCACACTGGACAGAACATCACACACTCACCCAGTCACTCACACACTCGCACACTAGACAGGACATCACACGTTCACCCAGTCACTCACACACTCACACCCTGGACAGAACATTACACACTCACCCATTCACTCACACACTCGCACCCTGGACAGAACATCACACATTCACCCACTCACTCACACACTCGCACCCTGGACAGAACATCACACACTCACCCAGTCACTCACACACTCGCACCCTGGACAGAACATCACACATTCACCCAGTCAATCACACACCCACACCCTGGACAGAACATCACACGTTCACCCATTCACTCACACACTCGCACACTGGAAAGAACATCACACACTCACCCAGTCACTCTCACACTCACACCCTGGACAGAACATAACACACTCACCCAGTCACTTACACACTCGCACCCTGGACAGAACATCACACATTCACCCAGTCACTCACATATTCACACACTGGACAGAACATCACACATTCACCCGGTCACTCACACACTCACACTCTGGATAGAACATCACACATTCACCAGTCACTCACACACTCACACCCTGAAAAGAACATCACACGTTCACCCAGTCACTCACACACTTGCACCTTGGACAGAACATCACATGTTCACCCAGTCACTCACACACTCGCACCTTGGACAGAACATCACATGTTCACCCAGTCACTCACACACTCGCACACTGGACAGAACATCACACTTTCACCCAGTCACACACAGACTCACAACCTGGACAGAGCATCACACATTCATCCAGTCACTCTCTCACACCCTGGACAGAACATCACACATTCACCCAGTCACTCACTCACTCACTCACACCCTGGACAAAACATCATACATTCACCCAGTCCCTCACACACTCAAACCCTGAACAGAACATCACACATTCACCTAGTCACTCACATTCTCACATCCTGAACAGAACATCACACGTTCACCCAGTCACTCACTCACTCACACCCTGGACAAAACATCATACACTCACCCAGTCACTCACACACTCGCACCCTGAACAGAACATCACACATTCACCTAGTCACTCACATTCTCACATCCTGAAAAGAACATCACACGTTCACCCAGTCACTCACACACTCGCACCCTGGACAGAACATCACACATTCACCCAGTCACTCACACACTCGCACTCTGAACAGAACATCACACGTTCACCCAGTCACTCACACACTTGCACCCTGGACAGAACATCACACACTCACCCATTCACTCACACACTCGCACCCTGGACAGAACATCACACATTCACCTAGTCACTCACATTCTCACATCCTGGACAGAACATCACACGTTCAACCCGTCACTCACACACTCACACCCTGAACAGAACATCACACGTTCACCTGGTCACTCACACACTCGCACCCTGGACAGAACATCACACATTCACCCAGTCACTCACACACTTGCACCCTGGACAGAACTGTGATGTCATATCAAAAACTTGAAGTAAAACATAACCTCATATCACCAGAGCAAAATTAAAGCACACTCTGACACACACACACACACACACCCCTCGGCTGATTGATCCATGACCAACCCTTGACCTGTAAAGAGAGAGAGAGAGAGAGAGAGACCCTGGGGAGCTGACGTCAGAACGGTGTTAAAGTGATATGAAAACATCTCTCTCTCTCTCTCTCTCTCTTCCCTTCTGTCTATTTCCTTTTCTCATTGCAGGGTTCTTCTCTCCAGCTCCACCTCCTTTCAGACCCACAGAGCTGAGGAGGGATGGACCCAGAGCAGTGGAGGTGTTCTGATCTGAAACAGAGTGGAGCTGGATGATCTCATGATCTCCTCCATCTCTCTCTCTCTCTCTCTCTCTCTCTCTCTCTCTATCTATCTATCTATCTCTGTCTGAGACTCAGAAACAAACAGAAAGAGTGAGGGTAGAAGAGAGAAAGAGGAGAGAGAAAGAGAGAGAGAGAGAGAGAAGAGGAGAGAGAGAGAGAGAGAGAGAGAGAGAGAAGAGGAGAGAGAGTGAAAGAAGGAGAGAGAGAGAGAGAGAGAGAGAGAGAGAAGAGGAGAGAGAGTGAAAGAAGGGGAGAGAGAGAGAGAGAGAGAGAGAGATAGAAGAGGAGAGAGAGAGAGAGAGAGAGAGAGAGAGAGAGAGAGAGAAGAGGAGAGAGAGTGAAAGAAGGAGAGAGAGAGAGAGAGAGAGAGAGAAGAGGAGAGAGAGTGAAAGAAGGGGAGAGAGAGAGAGAGAGAGAGAGAGAGATAGAAGAGGAGAGAGAGAGAGAAGAGGAGAGAGATAGAAGAGGAGAGAGAGAGAGAGAGAGAGAGAAGAGGAGAGAGAGTGAAAGAAGGAGAGAGAGAGAGAGAGAGAGAGAGAGAGAGAAGAGGAGAGAGAGTGAAAGAAGGGGAGAGAGAGAGAGAGAGAGAGAGAGAGATAGAAGAGGAGAGAGAGTGAAAGAAGGGGAAAGAGAGAGAGAGAGTGAGAGAGATAGAGATAGAAGAGGAGAGAGAGTGAAAGAAGGGGAGAGAGAGAGAGAAAGAGAGAGCGTGAGAGAGAAAGAGAGAGCTCGTGTTGTTGGTTTGTCTTTATTATTTGCCTCGGTGTTTTTCCCCCTCCGGAGCTGATGCAGTGTCTCTGAGGCAGGAGGGAGAGAGAGAGAGGAGGAGGAGGAGGAGGAGAAGAGGAAGAGAGGAGAGGAGAGAGGAGGAGGAGGATGAGGCTGAGATGGAAAACCACGGAGGAGAGAGGGAAGAAATAGAGGAATAAAAATAAAAAGCACGAGGGGTAACATCTGCCTTCCTCCCCATTCCAGCTGCTGCGTTTCCGGCGGAGGAGGAGGAGGAAGAGGAGGAGGTGTGTGTGTGTGTGTGTGTGTTTATTAGCGTTATTATCCGTGTGATTATTTTATTATTATGTATTCTACAGAGCAGTGATGTGCG
This sequence comes from Hoplias malabaricus, assembly GCF_029633855.1. Lineage (NCBI taxonomy): Eukaryota > Metazoa > Chordata > Actinopteri > Characiformes > Erythrinidae > Hoplias > Hoplias malabaricus. The sequence continues at coordinate 34,630,499 of NC_089817.1, forward strand.
CGGCTGCTGGCGCGCGCCGAGGGAAGGGTGTTGTCTGATTATAGAGAGAAAAGGAGGGAAGGAGTGGAGGAAAAAAGGAGGGAAGGAAGGAAGGAAGGAGGGAAGGAAGGAGAGACGACGCTGCGACACTTCAAAGGCGAAGCACGCAGACAGCTCCGCGAGGCCGACGGATTCACCAAACGCCAAACTGGCGATGGCGTGAGACGCGAGCGCCGAAGAAGAAAAGCAGGTGGACGGAGGGATAGAGAGAGAGAGAGAGAGAGAGAGAGAGAGAGAGAGAGAGTCCGCCGCCACGGAACAGAAACGGAACACAGCCGAACAGAACACGGACGTCTCACCTTCAGGTAAAGCTTGGGTTTATATATTTATTTATTTATTTTTATTCGCTTATTATTTTGGAGGTGTGTGTGTGTGGTGGGGGGGAGACGTGTGCGCGAGCGGGTGCACGCGCGATCTGTTGCTCAGCACCAGCAGCAGCGGCTCGTGCGTCGATTATCGATGGTGTTCATTGAAGACGGATTTGAACGCGTTGAATACAAATGTACTGGGTTCTGTAGCTCTGCACTGGGTTCATTGGGTTCTATAGCACTGCACCGAGTCCACTGGGTTCCGTAGCTCTGCATCGAATCCACTGGGTTCTATAGCCCTGCAGTATGTTCACTGGGCTCTGCACTGAACTCACTGTGTTCTGTAGCTCTGCATTAAATGAACTGGCTTCCATAGCTCAGCACTGAATCCATTGAGTTCTATAGCTTTGCACTGAGCCCACTGTGTTCTTTTGGTTTACATATAATGAACTGTGCTCTGTAGATCTGTATTAACCTTTTGGGTTCTATAGCTCTGCATTACATGCACTGGGTTCTATAGCTCTGTATTATGTCATTTGGGTTCTTTAGTTCTGTACTAAGTCCTTTTGGTTCTATAGCTGTATATTTTGTCCTTTGGGTTCTATAGCTCTGTAAAATGTATTTTGGGTTCTATAGCTCTATATTTAGTCCTTTGGGTTCTATAGCTCTGTAATATATCTTTTGGGTTCTATAGCTCTAAGTCCTTTGGGTTCTATAGCTCTGTAATATGTCATTCAGTTTATATAGCTCTAAGTCTTTTGGGTTCTATAGTTCTACATACTTTGGGTTCTATAGCTCTGTAATATGTCATTCAGTTTATATAGCTCTAAGTCTTTTGGGTTCTATAGTTCTACATACTTTGGGTTCTATAGCTCTGCAATATATCATTCAGGTTCTATAGCTCTAAGTTCATTGGGTTCTATAGCTCTGTAAAATATCATTCAGGTTCTATAGTTCTAAGTCCTTTGGATTCTATAGTTCTGTAATATATTATTCAGGTTCTATAGCTCTAAGTCCTTTGGGTTCTATATCTCTGTTATATGACATTTAGGTTCTATAGCTCTAAGTCCTTCGGGTTCTATAGCCCTAAATCATTTGGGTTCTATAGCTCTGTAATACATCATTTGGGTTCTATAGCTCTAGGTCCTTTGGATGCTATAGCTCTGTCCTGATTGTTTTTATGCCACATTTGCCTAGTTTCCTAAAACCCAGAGCCTTTTCCCCCCACCGTATGTTTACTCTGTGATCTGTAACACTGAAGTGCTGCGGTGATTAGCATTGCTAGCTGTGGAGAGGGACGGCATGGACGTTCTCGCTGATGTTACAGACCGTAGCTTTGTGCTGAGCCGAACAGAAATATAAAAAGACGAAGAAGACACCGGGCCTCCCACCTCAGAGCCTCCTGCTCAATCTTTCATACCATTTACGTAAGTGCCAACGAGGCCGAGTGCTGTAGCAGAAGCTAACGGCTCACTGTGATGTGTCCATCAGCCTCAGGAACACCAGGATGAATCCTGCAGTTCAGGGTGGACGCCATGAGCAGGCAGGGGCCGTGTTTCTGGTCTCTGTCCGGTCCGAGGGACATTTATATGCTGGACTGGTTGGGCTCGGCGCTCAGTCAATGGCAGAATTCAGGGAACACAAGGAGAGCTCTGTTCTGCCGCCACTTTAGCGCTTCAGTGTGGAGCCTTTCGCACTTTCCTCCTTTAGCCGACTCCAAACGCAGCCCGTCCTGATAATCAGATCATTAAAGGGCTAAAAACATCGGATCTGTTGTGCGTTTGTCCCTCAGGAACAAACAGTTTCTGTTAGAGATCACTGACCAACTGAATGTTTCATATTTCTGCAGCTCAAAACAACAACACCTCCTGCTAATCGGCTAATCACAGCAGCTAAAAACACCCCATTTTCTGTTCATCTGTACCCTTGTGTACCTTAATAATCCGAAATGCACTTATTTTACATGGTTTCTGACACAGTGTCCACAAAAACAAGAAAGGTGAGGCTTTAAAACAGCAGCAACTACGGTCTGTAGCTGAGCTATAGGCTTTAGCCCATGTTTATAGAGAACAGAGTGTCCTACAGCAACAGAAACAGCATCAACACGTCTATTAGAGATTACTTAACACCTGCACAGGCGGGATTTAAGCATGCACACCTTTGGTAATTTTGCTCATTGTGTATGCACACCTCATCTGAACTGGACTTACGCGATGTGGAGTCTGTAACTGTGTCCATAAAACTCAGAATAACCAAAGCAAGGCCAAATTCAGACTTTAAGGTGGTAGCTGCTGCTGTTAGCAACGCGCTACACGCTTTAGCCCATGCTTATCATGTTACAACAGTGTGTCAGAAACAACAGCATGTGTTTCAAACCTATTAGAGGTTATTTAACTACTCAGCATGGTAAAAACATCCGATTTATTGTGCTTTTGTACCTGAGCAGCCTCAAACAGACTTGTGTAGACAGTTTCTATTAGAGATCACTGACCAACTGGAGGTTACTGTCTCTCTGTTGCTCAAATCACACCACCTCCTGCTAATCGGCTAATTACAGCAGCTAAATACATATCGTTTTCTGTTCAGCTGTGCCACTGTATGCACCATACACTTTTAACATGGTTTCTGACACTGTCCATAAACGCAACAAAGGTGAGGCCAAACCTAGGCTTTAAGAACGCAGTTACTACGGTCTGTATCTGTGCTATTGGCTTTAGCCCATGTTTATAGAGAACAGAGTGTCCTACAGCGACAGAAACAGCATCTACACGTCTATTAGGGATTATTAACAATTGGATATTGTGTTTTTAAACCAAAGGAAAATGCTATGGCTCATATGTTGCTCAGTTATGGCTCTGGAGACATTCTCCTAAAATTCCTTAGGAGAAAAAAACGAGAAAAACAGGAGCCATGAGACACAAGTGAGATACAGGAGAGAGTAGGGCTCATGTGAACTGTGACTTTACTGAGATCTCCTCTAAAACTCGAAAAAGGTGACGTGTGAGATCACTGAGGTCTTTGTCTCAGGAGACACATTTGAGCAGCAGGAGACTTATGTTTATGTCTCCTTTGTTTTTCCCTTTTTAACAGATTATATTTTTGCTCCTGAACTCAACCTACAGCACTGCGTTGTAAAATCACAAGGTTAAAGGGCTGGTTCCTCATCATCCTCTAACAGCTACATAGTGCAGTTTCTGCAGTGCTGAGCTTCAAAGCAGTAAAGACAGAGGCTCTATTCACTTTATTGCATCTCCGTGGAGCATCACAAAGATCATGAAGCTGTGATTTTGAGGTAGGAAACACTATCTAATGTTACTTTAAGCTCGGGTGGAGGTCACTGGTGCTGGTGGAGAGGGAATACAATGCTGGATGTGTGCTATAGACCTGGAGACATCTGGAAGGTCATCTGAGTCTCTACAATCAACCAGGTCACACCAGAACTACACTCCTCGACCATGTCTACTTCTCAACACTTTAATCATGGTCGGGGGTGCCCTTGGACCGTCTTCCTGAGGTACTGAAGAGTGTGCACCGTGAGTTTGAAGGTTCCTAGGTTCCTCCACATCCTGGTGGTTGTATCGGTGAAGTGGAGCGTGCAGCTTCTACACGTGATGTTTTATTAATCAGGAGTTTGGCCTGTGAAGAGTGGAGAGTGGGCTTCGTATCGGCCTCTGCGTATTCCTGGATTTTGTCTCGTGGGGGTTTAAAGTGCATGAGTGGAGAATGAGACCCTGACTTTTACACAGCAACAGAGAATCCACGTGGATCTGGACAGCACTTCCATTGAGTGATTCCTGATACTTTAAGGTGCATCCGTTACTGGAACAGCTCGAATAACCTCCAGAAAGAGACACTGACCAACAAAAGAGCCTTCAGTCACCAGACACAATGTCAACCATCTGCCAGAAGGGTATAAAACCCCCAGCAGTGGAACAAGTAAAGCAGTCTCATCTCTAACAGTTTGCAGTTGTCCGCGGTGGTCTGTAGTGGTCTGAACTGGTCTGTAGTAATATGTGCTTGTCCTTTGTGCACTTTTGTGATTCGTAGTGGTCTGTAGTAGTCTTTAATGGTCTGTGGTGGTCTCTTGTGATCTGTAGATATGTTCTGTGGTGGACTTTATTGGACTGTAGTGGTCTACTGTGGTTTGTAGTGGTCTGTGGTGATTTGTAGTGGTTTGTAGTGGCCTGTGGTGGTCAGTTGTGGTCAGTCTTGGTCTGTGGTGATCTTTGATGGCCAGTTGTGGTCTGAAGTGGTCTGTTGTGCTATGTGGTGGTCTGTTGTGTTCTGTTCCATTATATGGTGGTCTGTTCTGCTCTGTAATGAACTGTAGTGGTCTGTAGTGATCTTTGGCAGTCTGTTGTGGGCTGTAGTGGTATGTGCTGATGAGTTCTGATTTGAAATGGTCTGTAGTGGTCTGTTGTGGATTGTAGTAATATGTGCTTGTTCTTTGAGCCCTTTTGTGGTTTGTGGTGGTCTGTTGTGGTCTGTAGTGTTATGTGGTGGTCTGTAGTGTCTGCGATGATCAATTGTGGTCTGGAATTGATATGTGGTGGCCAGATGTGGTCTGTAGTGTATATGATGGTCAGTTGTGGTCTGTAGTATTATGTGGTAGTTTGTTGTGCTCTAGGGGTAGACTTTATTTGTCTGTAGGTATCAGCTTTGGTCTGTAGTGTTATGTGGTGGCCAGTTGTGGTCTGTAGTGTTATGTGGTGGTCTGTTGTGGATTGTAGTAATATGTGCTTGTTCTTTGAGCCCTTTTGCGGTTTGTAGGTATCAGCTTTGGTCTGTAGTGTTATGTGGTGGCCAGTTGTTGTCTGTAGTGTATATGATGGTCAGTTGTGGTCTGTAGTGTTATGTGGTAGTTTGTTGTGCTCTAGTGGTAGACTTTATTGGTCTGTAGGTATCAGCTGTGGTCTGTAGTGGTATGTGGTGGTCTGTAGAGTCTGTGATGATCAATTGTGGTCTGGGATAGATATGTGGTGGCCAGGTGTGGTCTGTAGTGTTATGTGATGGCCAGTTGTGGTCTGTAGTGTTATGTGGTAGTTTGTTGTGCTCTAGGGGTAGACTTTATTGGTCTGTAGGTATCAGCTGCAGTCTGTAGTGGTATGTAGTGGTATGTGGTGGTCTGTAGTGTCTGCGATGATCAATTGTGGTCTGGGATAGATATGTGGTGGCCAGTTGTGGTCTGTAGTGTATATGATGGTCAGTTGTGGTCTGTAGTGTTATGTGGTAGTTTGTTGTGCTCTAGTGGTAGACTTTATTGGTCTGTAGGTATCAGCTGTGGTCTGTAGTGGTATGTGGTGGTCTGTAGAGTCTGTGATGATCAATTGTGGTCTGGGATAGATATGTGGTGGCCAGGTGTGGTCTGTAGTGTTATGTGATGGCCAGTTGTGGTCTGTAGTGTTATGTGGTAGTTTGTTGTGCTCTAGGGGTAGACTTTATTGGTCTGTAGGTATCAGCTGCAGTCTGTAGTGGTATGTAGTGGTATGTGGTGGTCTGTAGTGTCTGCGATGATCAATTGTGGTCTGGGATAGATATGTGGTGGCCAGGTGTGGTCTGTAGTGTATATGATGGTCAGTTGTGGTCTGTAGTATTATGTGATAGTTTGTTGTGCTCTAGTGGTAGACTTTATTGGTCTGTAGGTATCAGCTGTGGTCTGTAGTGGTATGTGGTGGTCTGTTGTGTTATGTGGTAGTTTGTTGTGCTCTAGTGGTAGACTTTATTGGTCTGTAGGTATCAGCTGTGGTCTGTAGTGGTATGTGGTGGTCTGTAGAGTCTGTGATGATCAATTGTGGTCTGGGATAGATATGTGGTGGCCAGGTGTGATCTGTAGTGTTATGTGATGGCCAGTTGTGGTCTGTAGTGTTATGTGGTAGTTTGTTGTTCTCTAGGGGTAGACTTTATTGGTCTGTAGGTATCAGCTGCAGTCTGTAGTGGTATGTAGTGGTATGTGGTGGTCTGTAGTGTCTGCGATGATCAATTGTGGTCTGGGATAGATATGTGGTGGCCAGGTGTGGTCTGTAGTGTATATGATGCTCAGTTGTGGTCTGTAGTATTATGTGATAGTTTGTTGTGCTCTAGTGGTAGATTTTATTGGTCTGTAGGTATCAGCTGTGGTCTGTAGTGGTATGTGGTGGTCTGTTGTGTTTGTTGTGGTCTGTTTTGATCTATAGTGCACGCAATGGTCAGTTGTCATCTGTAATGGTATGTGGTGATCAGTTGGCACTTGTAGTATTCTTTGATGTCTGTATTAGTGTGTGATGGCCAGTTGTTGTCAGCAGTGGACTGTGGGAGTCTGTGGAGGTCTGTGGCTGTCTGTGGTGGTCTGTATTTGAGCTACACATTGTACAGGTGTGTAATTTAGGCTGCTATTGCTGAGTCACGCAATGAAACCAGGGCAAACTGTCTTTGTTAATCTTGGTGAATGTACCAGGGGGCTTTTAAACGTTCCGCCCAAAATGGCTCAGGCACGGAGTGTGTGAGGGGGCCGCTGGATATGTGTGTGTGTGTGTGTGAGGGGGGATTTATGTCGTAAACTGGAGAGATGCTGGTAGATGGCTGGGATAAGACTGGCCTCGCAACAGATAAATAATGCAGAATAACGCAGTGTTAACTCTCTGATAACCCCAGACATGCTTCTTTTTGCATACGTGTGTGTGTGTGTGAGGGGGGGTGGTATACTGGAGGTGTGTTATGAGAGAGGGTATGCATGTGTATGTGTATATGTGTGTGTAAATGTATATGTGCAAGTGCATTTCCGTGTGTGTGTGTGTGTGTGTGTGTGTGTGAAGACTTGCGTGGTCTTGCGGCTGATTAAAGTTTAAAGTGCCGGAGCCGGGTGGGAGTTGTGCTGAGGGATGAGTTCTGCTCTCTTCACTCCTTCTTTCAAAAAGTCGCAAACATATTTCCTCATATTCCCTCTCTTCTCCTGCTTTCATCTGGAGGCTCTCGAATAAGGCCTAGTTTCTGAAAAACAGCTCCAGAGACGGAGCACCACAGAGCTGGGAGTTTGGGAATGGCGAAAGTACTTGGTAAAACTTGATTAAACCGGATTAAGTCGATTAAACTGGATTAACCCGATTATTTTCTGTAATTATCTCGACTAAACTCATTGAATGAAATCAGATCTTTGCAGGTCCTGAGTGGACGGAGACCTGGAACTCCACTTTGGCCAGAACCAGGCGTTTAGTGTTCTCCTGCAAGCGTGTTTAGCTCCAGTGTTTGTTTGGTTAGTGGCAGTTTGAACTTGAACCTGAACAGTGGTTAAAGAGAGTGAGTGAATGAATGAACGAATGGATTAACCGCTTTCAAAAATTGTCACTGTCCAAGAAAAACATGTATCTCCGTGTTTGTGGATGTTTAGTTTACTCCATCATTTAAACACAGCAGCTGTCCTTCACAAAACGTTTCATAATGAATGGACCAATAGGAACGCTCCAAAACTACTCTGAATACAATCTTTTTTACATTGACTTCCATTACATTTAAGAAAGTTTTTTTTCTGTCTCCTGTAAAGTTATTATTTTGGAAATACAGGTTTTACTTTGGACTTTTCTCAGGTGTGTCTCATCTGTATCTCAGGTGTGGCTCAGGGACTCCTGAATGCGTTAGGTACATCTCAGGTGTCTCTCAGTTGTTTCAGATGTTTCTGTTTAAGCAGTGTCTCAGGTGTATCACAGGTGTGTCGGCAGTGTCTGAGGTAATTCTCAGTTGTGTTTGAGCTGTATCTCAGGAGTATTTCAGCAGTGTCTCAGGTATTTCTCGTGTGTGTCTCATCTGTATCTCAGGTGTGGCTCAGGGACTCCTGAATGTGTTACGTACATCTCAGGTGTCTCTCAGTTGTTTCAGATGTTTCTGAGGTGTGTTTAAGCAGTGTCTCAGGTGTATCACAGGTGTGTCAGCAGTGTCTGAGGTAATTCTCAGTTGTGTCTGAGCTGTATCTCAGGAGTATTTCAGCAGTGTCTCAGGTATTTCTCATGTGTGTCTCATCTATATATCAGGTGTGGCTCAGGTATTCCTGCATTTGTTAGGTACTACTCGAATGTTTCTGATGTGTCTTTTCTGAGGTGTGATTAAGCAGTGTCTCAGGTGTATTTCAGGAGTGAGAATATCTCAACAGTACATATCAGGTATCTCAGTTTTGTGTGAGATGTATCTCAGGCATATTTGAAGTGTCTTAGATATTTCTTAAGTGTGTCTGAGTTGTGTCTCAGGTGTGTCTCAGGTTTGTAAGTGACAGAATGTGAGTTTCACCTCGATCTCAGTTTGTGTGTTTCTTCATGACTCAGCACAAAGTCTTGGGATGGAGACCCCCAGAGTCAGGGGGTCTGTGTGTGTGTGTGTGTGTGTGTGTGTGTGTGTGTGTGTGTGTGTGTGTGTAAAAGTCTGGAATCCGGAGATATGGGCCACTGAATGTCGTCTATCTTTCTGGAGGAAGAAAAGGCGTCTGACTCTCTCTGACCCAGGTCTCGTTCAGGTCTGAAAGAGCTGCTAATCCTCTCTAAAAATGCAGTTTGGGACACAGCCGCATTAAAGGGCTAATATCCTCAATAAACAAGACTTTGATGTAGTATGTTAGTATTGTCCATGTTTGAAAATATACTTCCTTGCCTGTGATGTCACAAATACCAACACTTTTGCATTCGTCCTACAACAGTTAAGCTCCACCCCTTAATGCTGACCTTATAAAGAGTATTTCAGTCCAATTCTATAAATAACGCCCAGGTGCAGCCAGTCAAAACAGGCCTCATTTGCATATCTATCTCAGTCTTAAAGGGCCTGTATGCTACAATTTTATTTCTTTTTTGAATTTTTATTTTTATTTGGTTGTGTTCATAATAAAAGTCCAGCAAACAAATCAAAACAATAAACAACAAGTGCAGGGACACAAACAAAACCAAAAAATGCAGGATATGGGTCCTTTAATATTTTCCCCAATAAGGCAGGGAAAATTTAAAAGAGTTAAAGTTGATATAGATGCTGGTTTTCAGAGAATAAACACTCCATGATAAGTTTGAAAAAGAGTTTAAGTTAAGGGTTAGGTGTACTATAAAAATCCCCAATGAGGACGGTAACCATGGACACTTCTGTCCCACAATTCAATGGAAGACAGAGTGGGAGGAGCTTCTCACATTGGATGTGCATTGTCATAGCAACGGCTTACCACTTCCTGTTAGTTAGAAACAGTGTAGTGTGTACAGATTTATTCTGTATCGCTGCAAATTCACTACAGGCACTACATTTCCCATAATGCCCCAAATAACTTGAGCAGCTAATGCTAACAATTTCAAGTAGAGCTAGTTTTCTTTGTTTGTGTACAGTGTGTACAGGATCTTCATAAATATTTTAAAAAGACATCTGAGACCGGTGTGTTTTGGTTATAACCGTGTAATCTATTAAAAATACATATTACAACACTAAAGCAAAGGCCTCTGTTACATTAGCATAGCCTTTATAAATGCTAGCTCGTATAAGAGGCATTGATAACACAAGATCAAACACTGAGGTTTCTCTTTTTATTTCACATTAAATTGAGTGAAGTAACATACTTCTTTAGTGTTAATTTGTTATGTATTTCACATTTGATTGATTGGGAAGCAGATGTGTGCAGCTGTAGTCTAGAAACCTCTGTATATCAGGAGTCAGACTCTGTCCGATCCGGACTTGGACCTGTAACTGATAAACCATTAAGAGCTGTTTAATGTTGAACAGAGTGTGTGTTTGAAGCGGTGTGACTCTTCTAGTCATTACGGTGCAGGTTCAGCGCTCCAGGAAACTCACCGGCCAATCACATGTGTTTCTGCATATCACACGTGAGGCTCCTCAGCCAATCAGATCAGTGCATTCTGATGAGCGCTGTGACTTCACTGAGTGACACACACAGGGCAGGGTCCAGACGCCGCTGTCCTGGGGCCAGTAAAAACAGCCCGAGGGACGAGATAAAAGCTCTTTTGGACACTTTCGGGACGACCGTGCTGTGTGACCCCATGCCCAATGCCAAGCGCTGGCTGGAGGGCTATAAAACTGCGCCGTGGAGCGGTGGAACAGTGTTCTCCGGAGCGATGGGATCCAGAAGAAATGGCCCACCCCCAGCTCCTGACCTCACTGACCTTGGCTTGGCGTGATGTTCGCTAACTGGCCTTTAATGAATTTTAATAAATGACCGCTGTGGTATAGTACTAGTGTGTAGTGCACAATTGGGACACAGCCTCTGTCTGTCTCTTCTTATTCTATGTGTGCTACAAGATAAAAGTCCTGTACTGACCTGTGTATAAATGTGTTATTTTGTTGACGTAGAACTGTGAGGGAATGACGGACGAAGGTCAACTCGGTACGTTCTGCTTTTTTGGGGCAGGTTCAGTAAAGGCCCCCCCTTCTGTTTCGGACCCTCGGAGTAGTGCCAGTCTGCATTATTTCCCCCTAATGGCGTAAATTCCGAGTTATGAATTAATTACAGAATGTGTAATGCGCTCTATTTCCAGCTCGGCGCGTCTCTCCCTGAAGGTGAGCATCTGGCTCGCGAGTTTCTCAGTGGGGAGCTACAGCGGGAGGCCGGGGCGACGTCCGTCCGTTTCCGGAGCGTCCCAAGACACGTATCGACCGTCCACGAGTTCATTTCGAGCTAATTATGGATGAGGTGATGATTGGAAGATTGCATATCGATCTCTCATTTCAGGACCCCACCCCCACCCGCCGGTCTCTGAGGGGCGGCCCACAGTAATCACATCAACACAAGGCCCTAATAAACACACACTATCCTTTCATTACTCTCTCTCTCTCTCTCTCTCTCTCTCTCTCTCTCTCTCTTTATGCACCATGCGGACAGATGTTTCTCCTGACTGAAGGGGGGTAATCTTCTTCTTCTTCTTCTTCTTCTTTTCATCTTTTTCTTTCTCACTGTGCCCCAGTCCACACTCACTTTGCCTCTTTGTCATCACCCTCTCAGCCTCTCTTTCACCCCACCTCTCTCTCTATACACTCTTTCTCTCTCACCCTCTCTCTCCCACTCCTCCTTTTTTCTTTTTCTCTCTTCCTTTTTCTCTTCACCCTCTGTCTCTCTCTCTCCCCGCTCCTCTTTTTATCTCTCTCTCTCTTCCCTCTTTCTTCACCCTTTCTCTCTCTCTCTCTCTCTCTTCACCCTCTCTCTTTCTCTTTCTCTCCCCGCTCCTCTTTTTATCTCTCTCTCTTTCCCTCTTTCCCTCTCTCTTCACCCTCTTTCTCTCTCTCTCTCTCTCTCTCTCCCCACTCCTCCTTTTATCTCTCTCTCTCTTCACCCTTTTTCTCTCTCTCCCTCTTTCTCTCTCTCTCTCTCTCTCTCTCTCTCTCTCTCTCTCTCTCCCCACTCCTCCTTTTATCTATCTCTCTCTTCACCCTTTCTCTTTCTCTCTCTCCCCACTCCTCATTTTATCTCTCTCTCTCGTCTCCTTTTATCTCGCTCTATTTTCCCTCTCTCCCTCTTCTCCCTCTCTCATCCTTTCTCTCTTCACCATCTGTCTCTCTCTCTCTCTCTCTCTCTCTCTCTCTCTCTCTCTTCACACCCTCTCTCTCTCTCTCTCTCTCTCTCTCTTTCCCTCTCTCTTCACACCCTCTTTCTCTCTCTCTCTCTTTCCCTTTCTCTCTCTCTCTCTCTCTCTCTCTCTCTCTCTCTCTCTCTCTCTCTCTCTCTCCCCACTCCTCCTTTTATCTATCTCTCTCTCTTCACCCTTTTTCTCTCTCTCCCTCTTTCTCTCTCTCTCTCTCTCTCTCTCCCCACTCCTCCTTTTATCTATCTCTCTCTTCACCCTTTCTCTTTCTCTCTCTCCCCACTCCTCATTTTATCTCTCTCTCTCGTCTCCTTTTATCTCGCTCTATTTTCCCTCTCTCCCTCTTCTCCCTCTTTCATCCTTTCTCTCTTCACCGTCTGTCTTTTTCTCTCTCTCTCTCTCTCTCTGTAACTGTATCTGGCCCTGTGTCCATGTGTATAAATATATCAGTGTCAGTTTGTTTGAAGAGAGTTGGCGATGAACACTGTACAGATTCAAACTCAATCACAGTGCCTTTAATCTCCATAGAAACACTTCAGCTGAAATGGGAGCAGCTGCACATGAGTCTAGGACCCCATGCCCAATGCCAAGCGCTGGCTGGAGGGCTATAAAACTGTGCTGTGGAGCGGTGGAACAGTGATGATCTGGGATCCAAAGAAATGGCCCACCCCCAGCTCCTGACCTCACTGACGCAGGGGGATGAATGCAATCAGATCCCTTTAGCTCCTCACAGCAATGTCTATCTCTTTTTTTTATTACACTTCATGAGTCTACCTTTCTGTCTGTCTGTCTGTCCCTATCCATCTGATACCAGTCCGCGGTCCATACATCGCTGAGCACAGCGCTGCGGATTGGGACACGTCCCCGGAGGGTGTTGTCATGCCTCTTTTGCTCCGAAAGCGTTTGACTGCTCCCCGGGGGCCGGACTGGTCGTGTCCAGCCATCGAGCGGTCATGCATGTCTGACCGGCCGCTTTAAAGAGCCTCCATCTCCATTCCTATCGATCCGGGGACACTTAAGAAGGCAGAGTGGATGTTGAGCCAGCTGAGACCTTCAGTTACCCGCCCTCAGGAACGCGCTTCTGAATACAGATCACTCCCTTCATTACGGCCGTGTCCCTGGGCTGTGTTCATTCTGACAGCCCATTTTGATTTAGTTTTGATTTACGTCTTTTGAATAAAATGTGTATTAGTTTCAGTCGGTGAAAGGTTTTTCACTATTTTAGAGATATTTTTTAATTAATACATTTCATAAATTAATCATTCGTTTTGTTACGTTTAAAAACATATGTTTATGTCAGACATGTATTTTTTTCAAATATATTTTGCATCTGTTTAACACCGGCACTGTGGTGTCTCTGTCACAGCTCCGGGGTCCTGAGGTTGTGGGTTCGAGTCCTGCTCCGGGTGACTGTCTGTGAGGAGTGTGGTGTGTTCTCCCTGTGTCTGCGTGGGTTTCCTCCGGGTGACTGTCTGTGAGGAGTGTGGTGTGTTCTCCCTGTGTCTGTGTGGGTTTCCTCCGGGTGACTGTCTGTGAGGAGTGTGGTGTGTTCTCCCTGTGTCTGCGTGGGTTTCCTCCGGGTGACTGTCTGTGAGGAGTGTGGTGTGTTCTCCCTGTGTCTGTGTGGGTTTCCTCCGGGTGACTGTCTGTGAGGAGTGTGGTGTGTTCTCCCTGTGTCTGCGTGGGTTTCCTCCGGGTGACTGTCTGTGAGGAGTGTGGTGTGTTCTCCCTGTGTCTGCGTGGGTTTCCTCCGGGTGACTGTCTGTGAGGAGTGTGGTGTGTTCTCCCTGTGTCTGCGTGGGTTTCCTCCGGGTGACTGTCTGTGAGGAGTGTGGTGTGTTCTCTCTGTGTCTGCGTGGGTTTCCTCCGGGTGACTGTCTGTGAGGAGTGTGGTGTGTTCTCCCTGTGTCTGCGTGGGTTTCCTCCGGGTGACTGTCTGTGAGGAGTGTGGTGTGTTCTCCCTGTGTCTGTGTGGGTTTCCTCCGGGTGACTGTCTGTGAGGAGTGTGGTGTGTTCTCCCTGTGTCTGCGTGGGTTTCCTCCGGGTGACTGTCTGTGAGGAGTGTGGTGTGTTCTCTCTGTGTCTGCGTGGGTTTCCTCTGGGTGACTGTCTGTGAGGAGTGTGGTGTGTTCTCTCTGTGTCTGCGTGGGTTTCCTCCGGGTGACTGTCTGTGAGGAGTGTGGTGTGTTCTCTCTGTGTCTGCGTGGGTTTCCTCCGGGTGACTGTCTGTGAGGAGTGTGGTGTGTTCTCTCTGTGTCTGCGTGGGTTTCCTCCGGGTGACTGTCTGTGAGGAGTGTGTTGTGTTCTCTCTGTGTCTGCGTGGGTTTCCTCCGGGTGCTCTGGTTTCCTCCCACAGTCCAAAAACACACGTTGGTAGGTGGATTGGCGACTCAAAAGTGTCCGTAGGTGTGAGTGTGTGAGTGAATGTGTGTGTGTGTGTTGCCCTGTGAAGGACTGGTGCCCCCTCCAGGGTGTATTCCCGCCTTGCACCCAGTGATTCCAGGTAGGCTCTGGACCCACCGCGGCCCTGAACTGGATAAGGGCTACAGATAATGGATAAATGAATGAATGTAAACCGAGACTGAGTCGACTCTATGAATCATTGACCAACAGGTGATGCGAGTGACTCCCAGACGCTTGAAGACTCGATTCTTTAGGAGTTGACTCCCGCTTTCATCGCTTTGACAACAGCAAACCGATGAAGTTTATATTTCGTTGTGATTTTCTATTTTCAAATCAGACATAAGTCATTTATCACTCATTAGATTTTATTTGTCGATGAAAAAGATGCAAAACATTGACACAGTTCTCATCTTGTTTTATTTGTGGAAAACATGTGGTCAATGAATAGTTTCCGTTATAGTTTTCACTGAAGAAACTAACTCAGCCTGTATTCTCTTCTGAGTGATGTTTATTATACGGCTCTCATCGCTCCCTGAGTGTAGTGCACATAGATTGGGACACTCTGGAGCACCCTTAATTGAGCCTAAGTGCTGACAAAGAAGTATAATCAACTCCCACCCCCAGGAACTGGACTGTGGCATCCATGAGAGCATCAGGAAGGTCTGCTACTGCTATTGGACGATTACTTCTCGTCCTACGCACAGCGAAGTTATACGAAGTGTTTCAGCCTGGACTGCTTCCTGAATGAGGCCCAAGACTGGTCAGCCAATCAGAAGAGAGATCATTTATCGGTCTTAAAGGCACAGAACACAAATCCGAGAAATTGCCACAAAATGGTCACAAGAGATGAATTAAACATCACAAAATGGATGAAATGGGCCCTTTAACTCTTCTTTGTGTAGCTCAGAGAGGTTTAATTGTTGGACAATTGATAAACAATAGTCTGGACACGTGGTCAGTGTTTTAAAGCACGACCCGCTCTGTTCACCAAAAAAGAAAGTGTAAAACTCTGGCAGTGTCCCAAATCATTCACTACCTTCACTAACACTGCTCCCTATCATAGTGCACTGTATAGTGATCCAGGTTTTCCAGTGTGGGACATAGTGGACAGAGCATGGATTCAAACATACACAAAGAGAGAGGGAGAGAGAGAGAGAGAGGCAGATAGAGAGAGAGGGAGAGAGAGAGAGAGAGGCAGATAGAGAGAGAGAGAGAGTGAGAGAGAGAGGCAGATAGAGAGACAGAGAGCGTGAGACAGAGAGAGAGAGAGAGAGGCAGAGAGAGAGAGAGAGAGAGAGAGGCAGAGAGAGTGACAGAGAGAGGCAGATAGAGAGAGAGAGAGAGAGAGAGAGAGAGAGTGACAGAGAGAGTGAGAGCGAGAGAGAGGCAGATAGATAGAGAGAGAGAGAGGCAGAGAGAATGAGAGATAGAGAGAGAGTGAGAGGCAGACAGAGAGGGAGAGAGAGAAAGACTCTTGCCTGCTGGTTGTTGTGCATCTCTCTCTGGACACTGACAGATTGAGAGCGGACAAGTGGGCGAGCGAGCTCCAGAAATGAAATTAAACTCTCTCTCTCTCTCTCTCTCTCTCTCTCTCCTGTCCTCTCCAAGACGGTTTGGACTGTTACACAACAGTTTCGAAGAAGAAAATGTAACAGAGCATGCCAAGAGCTTGAGGCTGAAATAAATATAGAGTATGTACTCTGTGTACACCAGTCTGCCACAAGATTAAAACCACTGCCAGGTGACGTGACTAACGCTGGAGATCTGGGTACGGCGCCCCCTGTCGAGTGAGTGCTCAGTTCTAGAAGTCGATGCGGGAGCGGGAGACATGGTCAGGGTGAACTCTGTGGTCTGCGGGGTGCTCCTGGTGTGCCGTGGTCAGAACCGACCCAAAGTGTTCAGAGGAAGGACGAGCGGAGACAGGGTCATGTAGGGCCCCGAGTTTTCTGTAAGACGTTTGGTGGTTTGTTTACGTTCAGAAGCTCAGCGTCTTTTAAGGTGGAACGGTGTGTTTGAGGAGAACAATCTCCACATCGCGGAAATCATAGGGTCCTGCTCACAAGAGTCTGAGGCTCAGTGATGCAGGAGGGAGCGAAGGCAGAGAACAGAAGAGCCACTGATCACATTTGAACCACACTGGGCCGTGTGGAGCAGCCGCACATGAGTCTGAGGTCACTATCCTCAGTGGCAGGTGTGGTACAGACTGGTATGAAGTCTCCCACCTGAGAGAGATGTTCTCCGGTGGGATATAGATGGAGCAATGCCTTTGGGATCCTTTGGGATCTGTAGACTACATCCCTGACCCTGACAGAGGACACTAGAACATTACTGAGTCAGATAGAGAAGAGCCTCGGCGCCCAAATATCATCACCATTACAACAAAGGTGAATGACCTCAGTCCGGTCAGAGATTTGTCTCTGAGCAGTGTGTATCAGTTCATGATGACCTCACACCCCTCCGATCGAGAGAGAGAGAGAGAGAGAGAGAGAGACCCCTCATGGGCTGAAGGGCCATTCATCTTAGTGTGTGTGTGTGTTGTGTACTCGATCGTGTCACTTTTAACAGCGATGAAACACAAACACAGCGAAAAGAACCGCTCCCTACAGACTAGGGTGTGATATGAGGAGGCTTCTCTCTCTCTTTCTCACACACACACACACACACACAAACACTCCACAGAGGAGGAGAGGTTTCCCCTCCACAGGAAGAATGTGTGTGTGTTCAGTGGGTGGAATATTGGATGTAACAGTGTCATTGTTAAATTAAGTGCTGTAGGAAGGCTGCATACACTGCTCCTCTCTCGTGGAAACCACCGTCAACTGAGCGCTAGAACAAGTCCATACATAGATACATAGACTGATAGATAGACATTCTTGGAAACTATAGTTATTGATTATATCCATGGCCTACAGTGTGGGTTAAATTTGTCTGAATACCTCTGTGATACTGTGCATTTCTACCAGCGCACCTATGGGGTTCTTAATACTATGTTAGCACTAAGTTAAATGTGGGGTATGCGAATGTGTAGCAAGTTCATTCATTCATTCATTATCTGTAACCCTTATCCAATTCAGGGTCGCGGTGGGTCCAGAGCCTACCTGGAATCATTGGGCGCAAGGCAGGAATACACCCTGGAGGGGGCGCCAGTCCTTCACAGGGCAACACACACTCACACATTCACTCACACACTCACACCTATGGACACTTTTGACTCGCTAATCCACCTACCAACGTGTGTTTTTGGAGTGTGGGAGGAAACTGGAGCACCCGGAGGAAACCCATGCAGACACAGAGAGAACACACTACACTCCTCACAGACAGTCACCCGGAGAAAACCCACGCAGACACAGGGAGAACACACCACACTCCTCACAGACAGTCACCCGGAGGAAACCCACGCAGACACAGGGAGAACACACCACACTCCTCACAGACAGTCAACCGGAGGAAACCCACGCAGACACAGGGAGAACACACCACACTCCTCACAGACAGTCACCCGGAGGTCAGCAACAATCACTGAGGAAACATTCGTGAATTACAGTACAATAAGTCCATAACGTAAGTACTGTTACAGACACAGATCCATGTCCTTCATGTAAAAACGCCACGAGTGTGTGATGATACTAACCTCTGCCAGCGCACCTGCGGTGTTTTCCATAGTATGTTAGCTCAGGCTAACGAATGTAACCAAGAAGATTCGTGTACACAGAGAGTAAAACACATGAGTGAGCAGCGGCACATGAGCCTACATCACCGTTTCCAATAGCAACAGTTGTCAAGAGCGGCGTAAAGAGGGGCGTAAAGAAGTCCTCCCTGAAGTGATGAAGGTCCGTGCCAGTGCCAGTCGTCTCACGTCACTCCCTGACCTACGGGGCTCGGTGCAGTCGAAATCCTCACAGCAGTGTTCGAGAGCGGAGGTGCGGGACGAGCAAGAGTCTGTAAATGATCGGACGTGTCGTGCCTCGGTCTTTTAAAGGTACGTCAGGACGGTTCGGGAGTCTGTTAAAGGCTGTAAACAAGGCCTCGGCGGCTGCTGTGGTAAAGAGCGAGTGATTTATAAAAGGTTCTGAGGGACGAGTGCAGACCCCTCCCCTCTTCTCCTACGGAGAACGTCAATGCGTAATTACTTCAGAAGATGAATGAGCCTCGTTCACGTCGGTCTGGACCTCCAGCTAAATCACACACACACACACACACACACACACACATGAACACTCACTCACTCACTCACTCACTGCCATGTCAAGGAAGAGAGCACGTCCCTGCTCAGAGAGTCATGTAGAAGCTCTTAGATAGACACACACACACACACACACACACTTGTATTTAGGCATTGTGTGGACTTCACATAGACTTCTATTGAATTTGTGGAGAGGTCATTTTTCAAAATTTAACCCTAAACTTAAGCCTAACACTTCAATTAATCCTAACTCTGACATTGATCTCAGTCCTAACCCTGTGCCGTCGCTCAAAGCTATATATAAAACACACGAGGCACAGGATTAATACGTATTGATTTTAATATAATCATAAAACATATGGGGCACGGTATATATGACACGATGTATGGCTCTGTGTGTGTGTGTGTGTGTGTGTGTGTGTGTGTGCAAGACTTGGCATGATTGACTGCATATAGCTTGGCAGGCAGAGGTTGGACAGATGATGCCAAAAGAGAGAGACGGGGGGGGGGGGGGGGGGGAGGAAGAAAGGAGCGTCCATTGCTACCTACATTAGCCTCACAGCTTTGGACAGATAGATGGACAGATGGACGGACGAATGAATGGGCGGATGGACGGACGGACGGATAGATGGGCTGCACTTACGTGAAGGAGACCTCTGTGTAATTTCTCCATTCTGGAGGACCATCCCTTTAGTGGACAGCTCCGCCGCTGAAACGTGACCTCGCGTGACCGAAACGTCCTCTTGGATCATCTTCTCCACGTTTCAACACAGGTTTCTCACTCAAATTGAGCTCTGTCTGGAGGCAGTGCAGCTGGCGCATGCACACACACACACACACACACACTCCCTCTCTCTCACTCTGTCTGCTCTCACTCACCCCTGGTGCTCTTTTTGAATGAACTGTAATTAGTGAATGTCCAGATTGTGCTTCCTAACACACACACACACACACACACACACACACACACACACACACACAGAGAGAGACACAGACTGGGGCCTGTAAAGTGCATGAGAAACCTTTGGAAGGACTGCACACACACAGAACAGTAATAAACTAAAAGAACATAATAAAAGTCCTGGAGAAGAAACGTATGGCGTATGAAATCAACACAACGTCTAACTCCACAGTTACAGTAGAGTACGGTAGCGTTGGGTTCCCTGGTTAAAGGAAGTGGATATGTTCCTCTGAGGGTGCCCCCAGTGTGGGAACAAAGGAGGTGGCTTTAATGTTGTGGCTGATCTGTGTTCGGGACGGTGCTGGAGCTGGGTGTAATTATGAGGTCACCCTGAAATTAACTCCGTGACGAGGAATAACATCCGGAAATGATTAAACTCTCAGAGCTCGGCCTCGTCTGGAACTGACCGCGCAGCCCTCGGACGCCGGGCATTACGGAGCGCAGCAGATTACCTGAGAATAGATTAATGATGAAAGTCATAAAGGAGTCCAATTGCCCTGCGTTTAGAACCGCTGTGAGTGGAGTTTCAACATAATGTGTGTGTGTGTGTGTGTGTGTGCTTGCGTAGGAGTATTTCTGGACCGTCAGCACTTTAACGCTCCTCTCTGCTCAGCATTCGATATCAGCCAGTGATTTTCTGCGTGGATCTCTGTGCCATACACAACCTCGATATGGTATGAGGCCTTGTCTTTAGACCCCTCCGGCCGACTCTTGGCATTGGGCATGGTGATCTCACCCTCATGTATCTCTCCACAGATCCAAGGCCAGTGCTGGTGGAGGGTTACTTTCACACCCTTCTGGCCTGGTGCTCGCTGTAGGTTCATGTGCAGCTGCTCCAGAGCAGCCCAGTCGATTGCAAACATATTACAGTAGTGATTGCATAAGCTGTGGACAGCGGGAGTGGACAGTGTTGATGATAATAATAAAGCCTCGCCTCCGCTGCGTCCAGCTCTGTGTTCAGTGCTGTGTCCTGGGGCTGTGTTTTTGTCAGACACCTCCTACACATTCAGCAGCAGGATGCACACGACCTCTGGGCGGCACAGAGCTGACCACAGGGTGAGAGAACGGCCGAGAGGTGAGCCGGGTCCAGATGGAGACGTCCTGAACCTTCACGCCGAGGCTCTCGGGTCGTATTACAGCCAAAGTTTAGCAGAGCGTCAGATTTACAGCTTTCAGCCTGGAACTAACACATTCATCTTCATACAAAAGCAACGAGAAACAGTGGAGCAGCTGCACATGAGCCTAAGGACACCGTGCCTGGTATAGGTGCTGGTGTTTGTGACATCACAAAAACAGCTCCTCTAACACTGGCTGTTTTCACTCTTTTATTAAATCAAAGACACGGACCCTTTAATAATCATCTATTTTCAAGTCTGTGTTATTTTTGTTGACTTTGAGGTCTTAAGGATATTGTTTGTGTACTGTCACAGTGTGTGTGTGTGTGCATATTTGGTATTAGGGGGTCAACACTAAAACAAAACAATGCATATTTATGAAGTCCAATTGCATCCTGTCAGCGATTGAAGAGTTTCTGGCCTTAATTGTGTCTCATAAATATTCATACCTAAGAGGACACACACACACACACACACACACACACACACACACACACACAAACCTACAGAGACACTAGTATAAATTAAAGAGTATCTACTTTAAAACAACTTCTATCAGGGATTTCTTAGATTCATTGCCAATGAACTGAACTGAATGTTATTTTTGGAGCGAAACTGTGTGTGTCTTTGTGTGTATTCCTCAGTGGACCTGTGTTCTCTGGAGTAGTGGAGCACTGTGGGATGAGTCGGAGTGGTGTTGTGGATCTAGAACTAATCACCAAAGCTTTACGCCAGATGTTGGAACATTGCTGTGCTGATTTGATGGCATTAAGCCATGAGAGCATTAGTGAGGTCAGGTTCCTCCTGCAGGTCCTCCGAGGTCATACCGCTCACACCATCCTTACACTTTTGACTCTACTCTCTGATTGATGTTGTTGTTGTTTTGTCTCAACCCCGTCTCTAAGGGGAACAGTGGGCTTTGGAAACCACAACAACGGCGGTGGTAACGTTAAGCGGTGTTTACTCATGGTGTATCGGCGTGTTGTTGTTGTTTGGGACTGAACACAGCTCCGTCATCAGTTCAGACAGATCAGTAGAGTTTGTTCCTTCCTTGTTGCAGCGTCCAGCTCTCGCTGGATTCTTTCGTCGGCCACCGATCCAAGGAGCGTTTGAACCTCTTCAAAAGACCACGGCGTCATTTTACGAGCTGCCGTCGTGAGTCGGATAAAAACAAACGTGATCTCTGCTGCAGCTGGAGATTTTACAGATGGAGAGTTGGTGCTGGTCGTCTGCGTCGCGTGGCGTAGAGTGACGACTCTCTCTGGACGATCAGCGCTCTGCAAGGTTTACACGCCACGGTTTAGTCCCTACTCGACTCGCTCTGAACCACGAGAGAACAGCCACTAAACAAGAACCCGCTTCCAGAACCAGGACCTGATTCACCTGGTGGAGGAGTGGAATGAGGAAAAGCCCCACGGTTCAGTGTTTATCAGGATATCAGCCCAAATATCCTTCTAAGCAGCACTTGTTTGACTCAATACATCCATAAAAACATAGACACCTTTGGGTTTTGTGAATATTTTGGCCTGTTTTTTGGTGTTGGCACAAACTGCTGAGTCCAGAAAAACAAGAACTTGAAGCTGTGGAAATTTTGGACCAAAAAACAGGTCAGAAGTGTTTTCACATTAAATATTTGACCCCTGGCGGCACTAACAGGGTTTACAGGCTTCAAATGTCTGTGCTTAATTAATATCAGTGTGTGTGTGTGTGGGGTGTGTGTGTGGGGGGGGGGGTGCATGGGCTTAAAGGGAACACACCAGTTCCGCAGTGTAACTGAGCCCTGTTCTCTCTATAGTGCACTTTTTGGGCTTCTGCCGTAACATGAATACCTCCTCTTTGTTTCCACACTCAGTGTCCTCTGATGGCATACGTACAGTTACAGACCGAAGTCCATCTGTTTCTCTGCATACTTTACTAGCCCCCTTTCACCCTGATCTTCATTGAACCCCCATAGAACAGGTATGACACTGAGCGGTTTAAAAACTCCAGTAAACACTGCTGTGTCTGATCCACACACTAACACACCACCACCACGTCAGTGTCACTGCAGCGCTGAGAATGATTCACCACCACATCACACCTGCTCTGTGGGGGTCCTGAGGTGGACAACAGGGCAGCAGCATCCAAAACACAAGAGATGCAGCTGTTCTCCACAGTGTAAATGCAGGCGTTTTCCAGCTGTGTGCAGCTCCTAAAACTTCTGTTTCTAGGGAAAACAGCCTCTGGCTGGTGACTGTAACTCGTCCTTCTCTGCTCTAGTTATCGCCTGCTGTCGGCGGGAACCTGGTGCTGTCGTCTGGGTCCAGGAGGGAGTTAATTAAGCAGTGTGTAAAATTATTCACACCCTCGGAGAAGAGCGCCACCTCCGCTTCTGACACAGCGCCAGCGCAGGTGACAGTTTACACCGAGAAACACCGACTTTACGCTGTGTTTACTCCGTCCACCGCTTTAGAGGCGAATAATCTGCAGTGCCTCAGCACTTCTGGCAAATCTGTTCTTTTACTTTTCGCCGTAATTGAACACATCACGTTAAAATAAATCACGTAACTTTAACTTTCATTAAAAGTGTAGGTTTTTTCCTTCAAAACACTAGGTAAGATTTGGTGTTTCTGCTCCTGGGCGCCACCTACAGCTGCAGACATCAACAGGACGGGGAGGTGTGGGGTGGTATTCTACTCTCCATAGTGTAGTTTCTGCTGTGCTCAGCCCGGAGTAACGACCTAGCCTCTATACTACGTACTGTTGCTTTACCTAATCTCCACTGTATTTGTCAGTTGGCTGCTAATTGATTGATGTGTATCCAAGCACTGTTTATTGCAGTCAGGTCAACAGCCACGGAAATGCACATCGATACTGATCAATTAATCTAGGTCAATTGATTATTGGTGACAGCCCTAATGTAACGCATCATGTTCCAATGTCAAAGCCAGTTCTAGACTGAGTGGCGCCACCTTCAGGCTCAGTGTTAAAAGCGCAGGCGTGTGTAGTGTACGGAGAAGCAGAGCTGAGTTAAAGGAGATAGATGACACGTGTCACCGTGGCGATTATCACACTAACATAAAGCCGAGGCCTGTTAGCTGCTGATGAAGCGTCAGCACTCGGGGCGATGATGTAATTGACTCGTGTTGTGAAGTGTGTGTGTGTGTGTGTGTGTGTCTTTGTTTTTACGCATCTATGGTTTCTGTCTCAGCCGTTAAGTACAAGCTCGCAATTCATAATATGATCTCTCTCTCTCTCTGTTCTCTCTCTCTCTCTCTCTCTCTGTCTCTCTCTCTCTCTCTCTCTCTCTTACTTTCTCTCTGTCTCTCTCTCTCTTACTTTCTCTCTGTCTCTCTCTCTTACTCTCTCTCTGTCTCTCTCTCTGTCTCTCTCTCTCTCTCTTACTCTCTCTCTGTCTCTCTCTGTCTCTCTCTCTCTCTCTGTCTCTCTCTCTCTCTCTCTGTCTCTCTCTCTCTATCTCTCTCTCTCTCTCTTACTTTCTCTCTGTCTCTCTCTATCTCTCTCTCTCTCTCTCTTACTCTCTCTCTGTCTCTCTCTCTGTCTCTCTCTCTCTCTCTGTGTCTCTCTCTCTCTCTCTCTCTCTCTCTCTCTATCTCTCTCTCTCTCTTACTCTCTCTCTGTCTCTCTCTCTGTCTCTCTCTCTCTGTAGGAAGCTGATGAAGAGATCAGAAGAGGAGGATGGTGCAGTAACGTCAGCATGAAACCCTTCAGTTCTCTGCATCAGGCCCCTCGCGTGTGCTGTTAGACACACACACACACACGCACACACACCCCAACATATTCCAGCCGTATGAGGGTCCACACCCTAATCCCTCGCTCTCAGAACTGCAGAACATTCATGTTAGTATCACAGCAGGTCCTGAGTACATTCAGCACTTGTACATAAAGGGTTAAATCCCTCCTCGCCCTCTCTGCCCCACTCCCCAAAATCCTAAAACTACTTTGGAACCACTCTCCACCTTCCTCCGGGTTCCCGTCTCCACGTTTTGATGCAACATCCTGCTCCGAGTTGTTGCTAGGGAACTACTCTCCACCCTTTTCGTTTTTTTTCCTTTCTGTTTTTTTTTTTTTTTTTTTGGGTGCAGGGTCGGTTTTTCATCCTCCAGCACCTCCTGCTGCAGCACCTGCTGGGAGCTATTCTCCACCTTGTTTTGTTTCTGGTCCCTCACTTTCTGCTGCAACACCAGGAGTTGTTAGGGAACTACTCTCCTCTGTTTTTTGTGGTTGTTGTTGTTTTTCACCCTTCCATTTTTGCATTCCCCTAGAGGACAGCGTGACCTGGAACTCTTCTCACGTCACCTCCCTTTTTCTTTTCACTGTGAGCGGCCTCCCGCCGCTCCCTACAGGACGCAGTCATGTCTCTAGGGGGCGCTGGAGGGTTTGTTTGGGCACAGTGCCTGCTGTGGCTGGCGCTGAGGTTGACGCTAACCTCGTGCCAGCGAGCGGCGGACCTCAGCGGGCCCAAGTACCCGGTGGTGGCCACCAGTTACGGGAAAGTGCGAGGGATCCGTAAAGAGCTGAACAACGAGATCCTGGGCCCGGTGGACCAGTACCTGGGGGTCCCCTACGCCACCGCACCGCTCGGGGAGAGACGTTTCCAGCCCCCCGAGGCCCCAGGCTCCTGGCAGGACATTCGCAACGCCACACACTTCGCTCCCGTCTGCCCTCAGAACATCCATGGCGTCCTGCCCGAGATCATGCTCCCCGTCTGGTTCACCGACAACCTGGACGCCGCTGCCAACTACGTCCAGAACCAGAGCGAGGACTGCCTTTACCTCAACATATACGTCCCCACTGAGGACGGTGAGTCCAGCCTCCGCCTCTTCACACAGAGCACAGTCCATGCTCCGCCCTCTCCTTCTGTCCGTATCATTGTGTATTCAATGTCACGCCCATATAAGGACTTCCACACCTGTGCTGATTCTCTCTATGAGAAAAATGACCGTGGTTTTACAAGGTCATGAAGAAGTCAGAGTTTATATCACACACACACACACACACATGCACACACGCACACACACACAATAATAATAGTAATAGAAAATAGTAGGAATTTCTATTCAAATAAACCGAGGACCACCAGAAATTTCTGGTTAGATTCCTCCACTCATCTTTCTTTCATTTCTCCACTCATTTTTTTTCCTTCTGTCTTCCCTGAGGAGAGAGAGAGAGAGAGAGAGAGAGAGAGAGAGAGAGAGAGAGAGAGAGAGAGACTCCATGGAGCACACACAGAGTGGACAAGAAGGAAACGAGGAGTTTGTCCTATAACGTCTCTCTTGGCTGACTTGGAGGTTCTGGAGGTTCTGTCGTAGTGGGTGTGTGTGTGTGTGTGTGTGTGTGTGTGTGAGAGAGAGAGAGAGAGAGAGAGAGAGAGAGAGAGAGAGAGAATCACTCTCCAGATATTTGGAGATAAAGCCTGTCTGTCATCAGAGCGACGAGAGCTATTTGCTCGAAAGATTTCCACACAA
>NC_089817.1:34658997-34678453 GCF_029633855.1 Hoplias malabaricus
GTGTGTGTGTGTGTGCGTGTGTGTGTGTGTGCTGCTCCTGAGGTGCTTTGCTGCAGCAGTGTTTCTGGACTGTTGTGACAGCTGTGTCTCTGACCATACGGAAAAAAGCGACAGACAAACAGGAGAAAAGTGAATCTCACGCTGTTCACCAACAAACACACTTTCACAACCTACACATCTGCGGCCAGTTCATCAGCACGAAGAGACAGAGTGGACAAACGGTCCCCAGTGTCCTCCGGTATCACGCCATCAAAACCAGAGACACTGAATACAGAGACATGTCCTCGTCTTTATTAAGAGTACTGTATGAATCTGCCTTGGCGTGTAAACCTCGCAGAGCGCTGATCGTCCAGAGAGAGTCGTCACTCTACGCCACGCAACGCAGACGACCAGCACCAACTCTCCATCTGTAAAATCTCCAGCTGCAGCAGAGATCACGTTTGTTTTTATCCGACTCACGACGGCAGCTCGTAAAATGACGCCGTGGTCTTTTGAAGAGGTTCAAACGCTCCTTGGATCGGTGGCCGACGAAAGAATCCGGCGAGAGCTGGACGCTGCAACAAGGAAGGAACAAACTCTACTGATCTGTCTGAACTGATGACGGAGCTGTGTTCAGTCATAAACAACAACAACACGCCGATACACCATGAGTAAGCACCGCTTAACGTTACCGCCGCCGTTGTTGTGGTTTCCAAAGCCCACTGTTCCCATTAGAGACGGGATTAGAGATGACACCGATACATTTCAGGGGGGAGCTGTGGGAGTGGAAAACCAACCAGGGACCAATCAGAGAGTAGGGTCCAGTAGGGTCCAGTAGAGTCCAGTAGGGTCCAATAGAGTCCAGTAGAGAACAGTAGAGGCCAGTAGGGGCCAGTAGAGACCAGTAGTGGCCAGTAGGGTCCAGTAGAGACCAGTAGGGGCCAATAGAGACCAGTAGAGGCCAGTAGGGGCCAGTAGAGACCAGTAGAGGCCAGTAGGGTCCAGTAGAGACCAGTAGGGGCCAATAGAGACCAGTAGAGGCCAGTAGGGTCCAGTAGGGGCCAGTAGAGACCAGTAGAGTCCAGTAGGGTCCAGTAGAGACCAGTAGGGTACAGTAGGGTCCAGTAGAGACCAGTAGGGTCCAGTAGAGACCAGTAGGGTACAGTAGAGACCAGTAGAGACCAGTAGAGTACAGTAGAGTCCAGTAGAGGCCAGTAGGGTCCAGTAGGGTCCAGTAAAGACCAGTAGAGACCAGTAGAGACCAGTAGAGGCCAGTAGGGTCCAGCAGGGGTCCAGTAAAGACCAGTAGAGACCAGTAGAGACCAGTAGAGACCAGTAGGGTACAGTAGAGACCAGTAGAGTACAGTAGAGGCCAGTAGAGGCCAGTAGGGTCCAGTAGGGTCCAGTAGAGACCAGTATAGTCCAGTAGAGACCAGTAGAGACCAGTAGAGATCAGTAGGGTCCAGTAGAGACCAGTAGAGACCAGTAGAGTACAGTAGAGACCAGTAGAGATCAGTAGGGTCCAGTAGAGACCAGTAGAGACCAGTAGAGACCAGTAGAGTCCAGTAGAGATCAGTAGAGATCAGTAGAGACCAGTAGAGTACAGTAGAGACCAGTAGAGACCAGTAGGGTTCAGTAGAGATCAGTAGGGTCCAGTAGAGTCCAGTAGAGTGAGTACCATGCTGTTGGAAAGGGCCATAACCAAGCCACAGACTCCGGAAACTCAAGGGTTAATTCCAACCAAGAGGAACAGGGGGCTTTACCTTTAATCCAGGTTTACATTATTTTGCAAAATCCAGATCTGAAAATCCAGGCCTTTTTTCATTAGATGGATGGGAATCAGTCATGTTTATGATGTCACAACACTTCAAGTTTTGGCTGCCACTGATTGGTTTGACTCTACACAGAAATTCAGCCCTGGAAGCTCGAGTTTCTCACTCTTTACTGAATGTGCTTTGTCAGTGTGTGTGTGTGTGTGTGTGTGTGTGTGAGACAGTGTGAGTGTTTGTGTTGGGATAGTGTCCAGGGATCAGATGTGTTTGTTGTTGACCACTCTGAGAGTTTTTCAACCCCAATTCCAGCTGGAGTCTCACATTTCAGCCTTATTGACATGTTTGGAAATCAGGATCCAGTCTAACACACACACACACACACACACACACACACACACAGACACACACGCACCCAAATGCATTCACACATTCACACACTCATGAACATGGCAGGACTGAGCTGTGTTTTTCTTTCTGTGCTACGAGCTGTAACTAATACTCTCTCTCTCTCTCTCTCTCTCTCTCTCTCTCTCTGATTTCTAGATCCTTTTCTTATGTCCATGCCGTTTTCTCATTTTCCCAAATTAACAAAGCCCAGCTGACCCCTCATTTACAGTGAAGAGGGGACAATGGAGTGTACACACACACACACACACACACACAGTGTTAATCCCAGTGAAGGCATCTATGGCCACTCTGAGCCCCACCGCAGCCTAATACCCAGAATCCCTCACATTTATGGCCGCTGGAGCAGCGGTTACTGTCCGAACACTTTATTAAAACGCATCCTTCACCTTGAGGTTCGCTCAGACAGAGAAACACAGTGAGGTTAGTTACTGTTAGCTTTAGCCTAGCATGCTCTACACAGACGCACAGACCCTCTAATGTACGTCAGGGGTTTCATAGAGGAGGAGGAGGAGGCAGTACACGGCCCGAAGCTCTGAGGGTGTTTTCACACTTGAGTCCGCACTCAGGACGGAATCTGGGCTCCACTGCGGTCGGGGCTCATTATCTCATCATCTTCGGCACACAAGGATCCATCCGAACGGTTTCTGTGTGACTGCTCGCACAATGTCAGGAAGAGGCTGGATCTGTTTACTGCTTTTAATGATTTTTTACGGAAACAAACTCTTGAGGCTGTGCCACGTCGTAGCGTACGCGATAATATCGTCAAGATTATTTTTTTTACAAAATTATCAAAAGTTGATCAAATTTGATACAGGTTTGAAACTATTACTTTGTAGTAAAACAAAACATTGTAATAAATAAAACCATTTAATGTTCATTAATTATCTGTAACCCTTATCCAGTTCAGGGTCGCGGTGGGTCCAGAGCCTACCTGGAATCATTGGGCACAAGGCGGGAATACACCCTGGAGGTGGCGCCAGTCCTTCACAGGGCAACACACACACACACATTCACTAACACCTACGGACACTTTTGAGTCGCCGATCCACCTACCAACGTGTGTTTTAGGACTGTAGGAAGAAACCGAAGCACCCGGAGGAAACCCACACAGACACAGGGAGAACACACCACACTCCTCACAGACAGTCACCCGGAGGAAACCCACGCAGACACAGGGAGAACACACCACACTCCTCACAGACAAGTCACCCAGAGGAAACCCACGCAGACACAGAGAGAACACACCACACTCCTCACAGACAGTCACCCGGAGGAAACCCACTCAGATACAGAGAGAACACACCACACTCCTCACAGACAGTCACCCGGAGGAAACCCACACAGACACAGGGAGAACACACCACACTCCTCACAGACAGTCACCCGGAGGAAACCCACGCAGACACAGAGAGAACACACCGCACTCCTCACAGACAGTCACCCGGAGGAAACCCACGCAGACACACAGAGAACACACCGCACTCCTCACAGACAGTCACCCGGAGGAAACCCACGCAGACACAGAGAGAACACACCGCACTCCTCACAGACAGTCACCCGGAGGAAACCCACGCAGACACAGGGAGAACACACCACACTCCTCACAGACAGTCACCCGGAGGAAACCCACGCAGACACAGAGAGAACACACCGCACTCCTCACAGACAGTCACCCGGAGGAAACCCACGCAGACACAGGGAGAACACACCACACTCCTCACAGACAGTCACCCGGAGGAAACCCATGCAGACACAGGGAGAACACACCACACTCCTCACAGACAGTCACCCAGAGGAAACCCACGCAGACACAGAGAGAACACACCACACTCCTCACAGACAGTCACCCGGAGGAAACCCATGCAGACACAGGGAGAACACACCACACTCCTCACAGACAGTCACCCGGAGGAAACCCATGCAGACACAGGGAGAACACACCACACTCCTCACAGACAAGTCACCCAGAGGAAACCCACGCAGACACAGAGAGAACACACCGCACTCCTCACAGACAGTCACCCGGAGGAATCCCACGCAGACACAGAGAGAACACACCGCACTCCTCACAGACAGTCACCCGGAGGAAACCCACGCAGACACAGAGAGAACACACCGCACTCCTCACAGACAGTCACCCGGAGGAAACCCACGCAGACACAGGGAGAACACACCACACTCCTCACAGACAGTCACCCGGAGGAAACCCACGCAGACACAGGGAGAACACACCACACTCCTTACAGACAAGTCACCCAGAGGAAACCCACGCAGACACAGAGAGAACACACCGCACTCCTCACAGACAGTCACCCGGAGGAAACCCACGCAGACACAGAGAGAACACACCGCACTCCTCACAGACAGTCACCCGGAGGAAACCCACGCAGACACAGAGAGAACACACCGCACTCCTCACAGACAGTCACCCGGAGGAAACCCACGCAGACACAGGGAGAACACACCACACTCCTCACAGACAGTCACCCGGAGGAAACCCACGCAGACACAGAGAGAACACACCGCACTCCTCACAGACAGTCACCCGGAGGAAACCCACGCAGACACAGGGAGAACACACCACACTCCTCACAGACAGTCACCCGGAGGAAACCCACGCAGACACAGAGAGAACACACCGCACTCCTCACAGACAGTCACCCAGAGGAAACCCACGCAGACACAGAGAGAACACACCACACTCCTCACAGACAGTCACCCGGAGGAAACCCACGCAGACACAGAGAGAACACACCACACTCCTCATAGACAGTCACCCGGAGGAAACCCACGCAGACACAGAGAGAACACACCACACTCCTCACAGACAGTCACCCGGAGCGGGAGTCGAACCCACAACCTCCAGGTCCCTGGAGCTGTGTGACTGCGCCGCCGTGCCGCCCACCATTTAATGTTATCATTATATATTAATATTAATATAACATTTATTGTTCAAATAGTATGTTCTTGAAATTAATAACAGTATTTTTATCGCCAAAATACACTGCAATATCGTGATATTGTTTTATGGCCATATCGCTCACCCCTACTCTCAGACGGTGAGTGCTTTTCTCAGAGCAGGAGCACCCCGCAAAAACAAGGCCATTCTCGTATTAGAAGATACTTATCCGAGCAGGTCAGCGCGAGACGAGCATTTTTTCTCCACACTCTCACTCCACAGAGCTGAGCTCGTTACAGTCTCCCTGCTCCATTCCTGAGACACGAGCCTCTTTCACACATGCACTTCAGAGAAACTGACGAGAAACTGGTGATGCGTTTTATGGTCATTCTGCAACAGTACAATGAAATTTGACCTCTGCTCATTCAACTCATAGCAGTGAACACACACACTTCACACTAGTGATTACGGGCAGTGAACACACAGCCAGTCCTGGTGCCTGGAGAGAGGTCCCAGAGTGGTCATTTCACACACAGGTTATGTGTCAGACGTGTTCTCACAGCGGAACATTTTCCATGTGCTCAAGGCTTGGGGTGGAGGCTGTGTGGCAGTAGGAGATACCGTGAATACTCCGGGACGTTAGCGGCTCTGTTCACACTTGTGCTGACTCTGACTATACCCCAGGTCTCTACTAAGGCAGTAGGAGGATAAAGTCAGTGTACAGTCCAGGATAAATGCTGTGGGTATTCAGTGTTCACCCAGCACTGGATAAAAGCTGTAATATGAGTCAGGATTATAGATCTGTCCTGGTTCCGACAGACACACGGCTGGATATTTCTACGTTAGAAATGAATGAGATCATATAGCTATCCAATTAAACATTTTTGAAGCGTTTCTATTGGTCGATTTACACACAGTGTGAAGGACAGCTGCTGGGTTCAAATGATGTAGTGACTGTTTTTGTTGTAGCGTCTCTGCCTTTATGTCTTCACAGCTGCTCGTTTGTCCCTTCACATGTCAATCACGCGTCCTCTTCCTGTCAGAGTAGGTGGTTCCTGGCCAAAAACGAGCATAAGGCATTTTTAGAAAAACTGCATCTGATTTCTGAGGTCTTTTACTTTGTGATAATTAAACATTTCTATAAAAAGAGCGTGATGCAACAGCTTTATAAATAAATAACTGTGATGTTTGTTAAACCGTTCCATTAAAGGAAGCAAAGACGAAGGGATAAAGGCTCAACCAGACACGTTTTCCTTTTTTCCGAGACAGTGATTTACACCGGAGCATCTCTCCATCCCTCTTTTGTTCTGCTGAGGTGTGAGGAACCGAGGTGTGGAGGAGCATGAGCGGTGTTAAGCACTGAGATCTCAGCCCTTTCATCCAGGGATATTTCAGCTTTCAGGCCTCTGGGGCATCTCTCTCTCTCTCTCTCTCTCTCTCTCTCTCTCTCTTTCTTTCTCTACCTCTCTCTCTCTCTCTCTCTCTCTCTCTCTCTACCTCCCTCCCTCTCTCTCCCTCTCTCTCTCTCCCTCTCTTTCTCTCCCTCTTTCTCTCTCTCTCTCTCTCTCTACCTCCCTCTCTCTCTCTCCCTCTCTTTCTCTCCCTCTCTCCCTCTCTCTCTCTCTCTCTAACTCTCTCTCTCCCTCTTTCTCTTTCTCTCTTTCTCTCTCTACCTCTCTCTCTGTCTCCCTCTTTCTTTCTCTCTCTCTCTCTCTCCCTCTCTATCTCTCTATGTATATATATATATATATCTTCCCTTCCTCTCACTCTCTCTCTCTCACTCACTTAAACACTGTTTTATTCTGCTTCTGTCAGAATGAGAGACATTCTCATTCAGAGAGAAAGAAAGATAGAGAGAGAGAGAGGGAGAGAGAGAAAGAGAGGGAGAGAGAGAGAGAGAAAGAAGGAAAGCAGAGTAATGCAGGATGAGAGGCTGAAAATGAAAGAGTAAAGGGGAAAGGAAGGGGAGACGGGAACAATAGAAATAGAGAGATGCGACAGAGTAAAAGAAAAAGAAAGAAGAGAGGAGTGAAAGAGAGACAGAAAGGGGGGCTTCCTCGTAGACGTATAATGCAGGGTTTGTGTGTTCCGTTCTTTATTTTGTGACCTACATAGTGTACTACGTAGGGAGCAGGGCGCAGGGAGCCCATGCAGATTAACGTCTGCTTTCTTCATGCTATTGTTTTGGGGGAATCCATGCAGAATGCTATCAAACCCACTCAGATAGAAAACAAGACCTTACAGCCACGGCTTTACAGCCATAAACAATGGGTTCTTAGCAGGTAGCACAACAGGGCACACCCTGAACAGCTGCTGAGGCATGTTACATTACCTGGAGCAGCTGCACAAGAGTCTGCCAGAGGGGTATAAACCTGAAATCTGCAGCTCTCTGGAGTGATGGAGCTCTATCCAATAACAACATGAAGATCTGACCTAAATAATGATGCTTTTCCACTGCATCATACCTACTCCGCTGGACTCTACTCTCTGAATGGTCCCTGGTTGGTTTCCCACAGCTCCCCCCTGAAATGTATCGGTGTCGTCTCTAACCCCGTCTCTAAGGGGAAAAGTGGGCTTTGGAAACGACAACAACGGCGGTGGTAACGTTAAGCGGTGTTTACTCATGGTGTATCGGCGTGTTGTTGTTGTTTGGGACTGAACACAGCTCCGTCATCAGTTCAGACAGATCAGTAGAGTTTGTTCCTTCCTTGTTGCAGCGTCCAGCTCTCGCTGGATTCTTTCGTCGGCCACCGATCCGAGGAGCGTTTGAACCTCTTCAAAAGAAAACGGCGTCATTTTACGAGCTGCCGTCGTGAGTCGGATAAAAACAAACGTGATCTCTGCTGCAGCTGGAGATTTTACAGATGGAGAGTTGGTGCTGGTCGTCTGCGTTGCGTGGCGTAGAGTGACGACTCTCTCTGGACGATCAGCGCTCTGCAAGGTTTACACGCCACGGTTTAGTCCCTACTCGACTCGCTCTGAACCACGAGAGAACAGCCACTAAACAAGAACCCGCTTCCAGAACCAGAACCAGGACCTGATTCACCTGGTGGAGGAGTGGGAATGAGTCGAGTCGGGAAAAGCACCATAAAATTCCATAACATTGGATGGCATCAAATTGTCACAGCTATGTTCCAACACTGTGTAACCTTCTCAGACACGAGCAGAGGATGGTACTGCAGTAAAAGGGGGAACAAACCTTTAACAAACCCCCTGTGTTTCTGAAAAAATAATTGAAGGGATGTCTACACCTTTAATTAATTTCCCAGACGTTCTAGACTCAAGTTCAATCAGGTTCTAGGAAACTGGGTCATATTACAGTAGAATGCCATCCACCATCCACTCCAGAACATCAGGATAAAGTTTCTCCAGCAGCGGGAGAGTGGACGAGCGTCTGAACTCTAATGGAGGCCTGAGGACCACATGCGCTGATGGAGGGCACTCTTTAAGCAATTAAAGCACCTCCTCACGACTCTCTAAAACACTGCTAAAGTGCTGATGTGGCCAGAGTGTAGTCTGTTCATCTCTCTCTCTCTCTCTCTCTCTCTCTCTCTCTCTCTCTCTCTCTCTCTCTCTCTCACACACATACACACACACACACACACACACCCCTCTTCCTGAGTGTTTACTGGAACGTTGAGATGAACACGCTGGATATCAGGCCAGCATTGATCGCACAGTGCTCCTAAGTGCTGCTGGGGGAAAAAACATCGTATTCATATACCAGTCTTTCTGTGTGTGTGTGTGTGTGTTCATATTGTCGACACTAAAATCTGTTTACACACACACACACACACACACACACACACCGTGGGGATATCTCTTTCTTGTTGAGACCAGCTTATGGTCCCCACGACATAAATCAATACATTTTAAGGTGGAAATATTCTAAGGGTTAGTGTTATTACACTTTTCCACTGCATGGTACCTGCTCTACTCCATTTAACTCAACTCTACTGAACTCTACTGGACTCTACTGAA
Source organism: Hoplias malabaricus (assembly GCF_029633855.1). NCBI lineage: Eukaryota > Metazoa > Chordata > Actinopteri > Characiformes > Erythrinidae > Hoplias > Hoplias malabaricus. The sequence goes on from NC_089817.1 coordinate 34,668,037, forward strand.
CTCTACTGAACTCTACTGGACTCTACTCTCTGATTGGTCCCACAGCTCCCCCCTGAAATGTATCAGTGTCGTCTCTAACCCCGTCTCTAAGGGGAACAGTGGGCTTTGGAAACCACAACAACGGCGGTGGTAACGTTAAGCGGTGTTTACTCGTGGTGTATCGGCGTGTTGTTGTTGTTTGGGACTGAACACAGCTCCGTCATCAGTTCAGACAGATCAGTAGAGTTTGTTCCTTCCTTGTTGCAGCGTCCAGCTCTCGCTGGATTCTTTCGTCGGCCACCGATCCAAGGAGCGTTTGAACCTCTTCAAAAGACCACGGCGTCATTTTACGAGCTGCCGTCGTGAGTCGGATAAAAACAAACGTGATCTCTGCTGCAGCTGGAGATTTTACAGATGGAGAGTTGGTGCTGGTCGTCTGCGTTGTGTGGCGTAGAGTGACGACTCTCTCTGGACGATCTGCGCTCTGCAAGGTTTACACCTCATTGTGGGTCTGAAAGGATGTGGATTCTATTTAGTTGTTGAGACTTTTGACCTCAGATTTTACTCACGACTCAAAGTCCTGTCAAGACATTAAAACAAGTGCCGGTGTGTGTTGTGACTGAGCCTGGTATAAGACTGTGTGTGAGCCCGGTATGTCCGCTGTCCACTCCAATTATGGGAGGCAGTGATGGAGAGTGGTGTGTGTGTGTGTGTGTGTGTGTGTGTGTGTGTGTGAGGCAGAGAGAGATAATATGTGTGTTACATGTGCTGTCTGTTTGAATGCCGACAGTGATGGAGAGGGGTTTGTGAGAATGTATGTGTGTGTGTGTGTGTAGCTCCTGACAGATAAACAGGGTAAATAATGAAGCGGATCTGTATCTGCTCCTTTAACAGCGCTGCAGCCGTGAACACACACACTTGGGTCAGTCCGATAAAGGCCGCTAATAGCGCCGCCACTTAGAGCCGGAGCCAGGATCGCTAATGCTAATGCTAATAGGCTAATGCATGTGCTTGTAGGGAAGTGGACACACTCATGCAGGTCAGTCTGATAACACCGGCTTATTGATGGGGCACTTATAAGACAGCCAGGTTAGCTAATGCTAATGCTAATGTGGTAATGCTAATGCAGCAACTTAGCATGTAGCCACAGTTACACAGGTATCTCTGCGTGCGTGTGTGTGTGTGTGTGTGTGTTCTGAGGGTCCCTCTCTGTGTCTTAGTGTCTCCATGTTTTTGAGTCCTTCTTCTTTGAAAAAACAAAAATTAAAAACATAAAATAAAAAGCGTGAATTTCTCCTGTTTGTTGTTTTCATCTTTTCTTGTTTTTATGTTTGGAATATTTGATGGTTTTTGTGTTTTTATTTTAGTTTGTAGTCTTTTTTTAGCGCAGTGAAGCCTCTTTTTGAATTTTGTCTTTTCTCTTTCCCCCCTTTTTTTATCTTTAACCCCAGGTCCGCTCACAAAAAAACACGATGAGTCTTCGATGAACAGGCCGAAGGATGAAGGTATTTTTCTTGCATGCTTTTTTTGTCCTTTTTTTGTCGTTTTTTTGTCGTTTTTTCCAGACTCTTTTTTGTTTTGTTTTGGGGGTGGGGTGTAGGTGGAGTTCGTTTAATGTGCTCTTTACTGTGACTCCTGGAACAGTTCTAGAAGGCTATGGTTTACTGTTTAAAAGTATCTGTTTCCATAATTTCTTCATTTTTTTTTTTATATTTTTCCTGAAATAACAGTTCAATTTCATATTTTTCTCTTGTTGTTTGGGTGTTTGCTTCTTGCTGGGTGTGTATTATGAGTTTATTGTTCACACGAGTGTCAAAAGTCTTTAAAAACTACATTTCCCATAATCCTCTATTGAGCCCAATGCTCTGATTTGTCCTGAAGGCTGCTGGGAGTTGTAGTTCATGTTTTGAAGTTGAGCACACTCATGTCAGAAAGCTCACCCATGGACAGAAATTTCAGTCTTGGCCAGTGTTCCTCACTGTGTGACCCACACGTCACGTGGATTGTGCGCGCGCGTATGATTCACAAGCGTTAGCTGCACACGTTTTCAAACACGGAGTCCTCCAAGATGTCTTAGGATTTCAGAAACTTTTCAGCATCGCACAACACACTTTGGTAGATCACACCTCACTTGAATGTCCATCACTTCAACCGGTTTTAATTAAACGTTCTCACTTCTGTACGCCCTCTGGTGGTGGGCAGGTGAACGTGATTAACGGATGTGAAACATGGCGACTGAAAGCCATAATCAAACAAATCAATGCTTTAATGATCAGGGAAGAAACAAGTAAAAGAGTCCAAGGCTAACAACTTAACAACCACTTCCAGAACTTGACCCGGTTCTTAGACGAGGATGGGTATATGTTGATGGATACGTCTCTGTAAATGGTTCTGAATGAAGCAATAAGCCACAAGCATTCACTGTGTCTTTATCAGAGGGAAGAGTGCCTTTGGTGCGATGTGAATAGTTTAAAATATTGTAAAACACATCGGTGTTCGTATTTACAAACATAACCATCACAATAAACTATTCCTCCGACACACAATGTAGTCATTAACAATGAGCAATGTTGCTAGGCAACATGGGCACATAGGTTTAATTATAATAATGTGGCATAGCTTCTCCAAGAAACGTAATCTTTTCATGTGTTTTCAAGGTTTTTATGTTGCGTAGAAAAGCACACATCATTGTCCCCCTTCTGAAGGGAATCTAAAGGAGAAGTAGCAGGAAGTAGACTTCACCGATCTCACACTCTTCGTGAGAACTGCAGAAACGTGACTGGGATTGATACAGTGGTGCTTTAATGTGGAATTCAGATGTTGTGAAGTGGACATCATTGTGCATGTCTCCTGTATTTTATAACGACTTTGAACGTCGCTCAGACTGACATCTCTTCATCGGAGGAACTTTAGGGCAAACCCTCAGCAGCTGGGAACAGCCAGGGTACAGAAATGAGCTGGTTTTTGTGACATCACAAAAACACTGGGCTATTTCAGCAGTCACTTTCTCCACTGATTCTTCTTCACATTGTGAAGCAGTTGTTACACTGACACCTAGTGGTCGGTGGGGGGGGGGGGGGGGGTTGTCAAAGATACGCAAAGGCACTAAGCCAGTTTTAAACATGGGGCATCTACATGTGGGGGACCCACTCTGTGGAGCATAAACAGGTTTGTTCAGAGACAACACAGCAATGTGGGTCACGCTTTATAAACGACGATGTTGAAGTAATAAATAAGCGCATTCGTAAACGTGGTTAGCTACTTATTCAATGCTGAAATTGACTGATTGTTCCTTTAAGATCAGTTTCTCATGGTCTCCACTGGAGCAGCACAAACGTACGGGGAGTTTATGACGAACCCGTGGAGGATTGAGCTAAATGTAGCCGGTGAGAATAGCTGCCGCTGTCCTGAACGTATAAAATGTAGCGTGAAAACGTCGTAAACAGAAGCATGTGCTTCACAAGTTTGTGTTAAACGGAAGCGGTGTGTATTATTAGTGTAAATACGCGTGAGTGTGTGTCTGTGTGTGTTAATATGATCTTATGCGGCCCATTAGATGTGTATGTGTCTTTTTTTCTTTCTGATTTGTTTTTCCACACACAGATCCCCCCCACCTTGTCACCCCTGCTGAGCCTGTGTGTGTGTGTGTGTGTGTGTGTTAGAGAGAGAGAGAGAGAGAGAGAGAGAGAGAGAGAAAGAGAGGATTGCTCTCAGACTGCTGCCGTCTCTAATTGCTGAGGTTTAAATAGAGACACATCCAGCTAATCCAATTGTATGGCTGAGAACTGTGCTGAGAGAGAGAGAGGGAGAGAGAGAGAGAGAGAGAGAGAGAGAGAGAGAGAGAGAGAGAGAGAGAGAGAGAGAGAAGGAGAAAAGCAGCAGGCGAAGAGGAGAGGAGAGGAGAGGAGAGGAGAGGAGAAAGACAGAAGGAGACAGAGAGAGTCTGCCCTACGTTAGCTTTGCATCATAGTGCGGCATATGAAGAGAGAGAGAGAGAGAGAGAGAGAGAGAGAGAGATAGGGAGAGAAGGAGGAAAGCAGCAGGCGAGGAGGAGAGGAGAGGAGAGGAGAGGAGAGGAGAAAGAGCAGGGGAGAAGGAGAATGGAGGAGAAACAGAGTTAAAGAATTAAGAAATAAAATTAAAACTCAGGGTGGTGAAGACAAGTACACGATGATGAAATGACATTCATAGGGCTTTGAGAGAGAGAGTGAGAGAGAGAGAGAGAGAGAGAGAGAGAGAGAGAGAGAATGGAGTCCCATAATAAGAGTGCAAGGAAGCAAAGATGAAGGCTGAGAGGGAAAGGTGGGAGAGAGAGAGATCAGAGGGAACGAGGGAGGGTAGAGGGAGAAAGAAGGAGAGTGAGAGAGCATGATGGGAAGGGGGTAGAGGGAGATGGGTAGAGAGAGAGAGAGAGAGAGAGAGAGAGAGAGAGTGACAGGCTTGAAGGAGAAGAGACAGAATAGTGTTCTTGTGTTCGGGAGGATTTTGAAGCAGAATAGTGAGGCCTCTGTTGGAAAGAGAAGCTCTCTCTCCCTCCCTCCCTCCTTCCCTCTCTCTCTCTCTTCATATGCCGCACTGTGATGCAAAGCTAACGTAGGGCAGACTCTCTCTGTCTCCTTCTGTCTTTCTCCTCTCTCTCTCTCTCTCTCTCTCTCTCTCTCACTCTCTCTCTCAGCGAGTTTGTCCCAGATAAGATGTCGGCAGATATTCAGAGTGAGAGAGAGGGAGGGAGAAAGAAAGAGCAAAAAAAGAATAGATAGAAAAGCAGACAGACAGAGAGAGAGAGAGAGAGAGAGAGAGAGAGAGAGAATATTCCATTTATTTGCATTGGCTTTCATCTCAAAAACCATCTCAGGCTCCGCCCATGAATGTGTTCTGTCATAGTTACTGTTGCTAGGTGTCTGCAGTTACAGACTGTACTCCAGCTGTTGCTCTGCATACTTTGTTACCCCACTTCCCCCCCTGTTCCTCAGCGCTCAGGACCCCCACAGAGCAGGTGTGATGTGGTGGTGGATCATTCTCAGCGCTGCAGTGACACTGACGTGGTGGTGGTGTGTTAGTGTGTGTTGTGCTGGTGTAGAGTGGATCAGACACAGCAGTGCTGCTGGAGTTTTTAAACCCCTCAGTGTCTGGACCGAGAACAGTCCACCGACCAAAAACATCCAGCCGACAGCGTCCTGTCCACAACAATAACAGCTGTTTTTTTGAGGATTTTTCCTCACAAAGATCCCCTTGACTCCGAAAGTGTCCCAGAGAAAAGGGAAAGTGAATTACAGCATTACTGTCAGCTTCCTCGGACAGAGCCCTGGAAATTTATGTCGGAATTCCAGCCCTAAATCCAATCCTATTTGAGGTTGACTCATAATCGTAATCCCAGCAGCGAACTCAAATCTCATGAACGTCAAGAAGTGAAGAGCCAAGTAAAAGTGTGCAGCAGTGAGAGCAGGACCGTCACTGGGGGGGTCTTAGGAAGCTGTGCCCCCCCCCCAGGTTCGCTGTGGTACAACTTTACAAGTAGGAAACACATTCAAACCAAACTCAAGTCACACTTGCATCACTCTCACCACACTCATAACACACTCATCACACACTCGCCACACTCACAAAACACTCACCAGACTCATCACACACTTACCAACTCACAACACACTCCCCACACTCATCACACACTCATCACACATTTACCACACTCATAACACACTCACCACACTCATAACACACTCACCACACTCATCACACACTCACCACACTCATAACACACTCACCACACTCATCACACACTCCCCACACTCATAACACACTACTAAACTCATCACACACTCACCACACTCATCACACATTTACCACACTCATAACACACTCACCACACTCATAACCCACTCACCACACTCATAAAACACTCCCCACACACTCCCCACACTCATAACACACTCCCCAAACTCATCACACACTCACCACATAGTCATCACCCACTCACCACATTCATAAAACACTCACCACACTCATCACACATTTACCAAACTCATAACACACTCACCACACTCATAAAACACTCCCCACACACTCCCCACACTCATAACACACTCCCCAAACTCATCACACACTCACCACACTCATAAAACACTCATCACACATCCACCACACTCATCACACACTCACCACATAGGCCTCACCCACTCACCACATTCATAAAACACTCACCACACTCATGACAAACTCCCCACACCCATCACACACTCATCACACATTTACCACACTCATAACACACTCACCACACTCATAACACACTCACCACATTTATAACACATTCACCACATTCATCATACAGTCACCACACTCATAAAACACTCACCACACGCATCACACACACACACCACACTCATCACACACTCACCACATTCATCACACACATTTGCCACACTCACCATACTCATAACACATTCACCACACTCATCAAACACTCACCATACTCATAACACATTCACCACACTCATCACACACTCACTACCCTCATAACACACTCACCACATTTGTTACACACTCACCACACTCCTCACACACTCACCACACTCATGACAAACTCACTACACACATCACACACTCACAACACAATCACCACACTCATCACACACTCACCACACTCATCGCACACTCACCACTCTCATCACACACTCACCACACACTCACCACATTCATCACACACATTTGCCACACTCATTACACACTCACCATACTCGTAAAACACTCCCCACACTCATAACACACTCCCCAAACTCATCACACACTCACCACACTCATAAAACACTCATCACACATCCACCACACTCATCACACACTCACCACATAGTCATCACCCACTCACCACATTCATAAAACACTCACCACACTCATTACACATTTACCACACTCATAACACACTCACCACACTCATAACCCACTCACTAAACCCATCACACACTCACCACATTCATAAAACACTCATCACACACTCACCACATAGTCATCACCCACTCACCACATTCATAAAACACTCACCACACTCATAAAACACTCATCACACACTCACCACATAGTCATCACCCACTCACCACATTCATAAACCACTCACCACACTCATGACAAACTCCCCACACCCATCACACACTCATAACACACTCACCACATTCATCACACACTCATCACACACTTACCACATTCATCACACACTCACCACACTCATAACACACTCACCACACTCATCACACACTCACCACACTAATAACACATTCACCACATTCATCACACACTCACCACACTCATGACAATCTCCGCACACCCATCACACACTCATAACACACTCACCACACTCATCACACACTCACCACATTCATCACACACTCATCACACACTCGCCACAATCATCACACACACACACCACACTTATCACACACCACACTCGTAGCACACTCACCACATTCATCACAGACTCACCACACTCATCACACACTCACCGCACTCATCACACACTCATAACATATTCACCACACTCATCACACACTCACCACCCTCATAACACACTCACCACACTCATGACAAACTCACCACACTCAAAACACACTCACCACAATCATAACACACTCACCACACTCATCACACACTCACCATACTCAAAACACACTAACCACACTCATCACCCACTCACCACACTCATCACACACTCACCACACTCATGACAAACTCCGCACACCCATCACACACTCATAACACACTCACCACACTCATCACACACTCGCCACAATCATCACACACTCACCACACTTATAACACATTCACCACATTCATCATACAGTCACCACACTCATAACACACTCATCACACACACACACCACACTTATCACACACCACACTCATAGCACACTCACCACATTCATCACAGACTCACCACACTCACCACACACTCACCACACTCATAACACACTCACCACACTCATAACCCACTCACTAAACCCATCACACACTCACCACATTCATAAAACACTCATCACACACTCACCACATAGTCATCACCCACTCACCACATTCATAAAACACTCACCACACTCATAAAACACTCATCACACACTCACCACATAGTCATCACCCACTCACCACATTCATAAACCACTCACCACACTCATGACAAACTCCCCACACCCATCACACACTCATAACACACTCACCACATTCATCACACATTCATCACACACTCATCACACACTTACCACATTCATCACACACTCACCACACTCATAACACACTCACCACACTCATCACACACTCACCACACTAATAACACATTCACCACATTCATCACACACTCACCACACTCATGACAATCTCCGCACACCCATCACACACTCATAACACACTCACCACACTCATCACACACTCATCACACACTCGCCACAATCATCACACACACACACCACACTTATCACACACCACACTCGTAGCACACTCACCACATTCATCACAGACTCACCACACTCATCACACACTCACCGCACTCATCACACACTCATAACATATTCACCACACTCATCACACACTCACCACCCTCATAACACACTCACCACACTCATGACAAACTCACCACACTCAAAACACACTCACCACAATCATAACACACTCACCACACTCATCACACACTCACCATACTCAAAACACACTAACCACACTCATCACCCACTCACCACACTCATCACACACTCACCACACTCATGACAAACTCCGCACACCCATCACACACTCATAACACACTCACCACACTCATCACACACTCGCCACAATCATCACACACTCACCACACTTATAACACATTCACCACATTCATCATACAGTCACCACACTCATAACACACTCATCACACACACACACCACACTTATCACACACCACACTCATAGCACACTCACCACATTCATCACAGACTCACCACACTCACCACACTCATCACACACTCACCACACTCATCACACACTCATCACACACTCACCACCCTCATAACACACTCACCACACTCATGACAAACTCACCACACTCAAAACACACTCACCACACTCATCACACACTCACAACACACTCACCATACTCAAAACACACTAACCACACTCATCACCCACTCACCACACTCATCACACACTCACCACATTCATCACACACATTTGCCACACTCACCATACTCATAACACATTCACCACACTCATCAAACACTCACCATACTCATAACACATTCACCACACTCATCACACACTCACTACCCTCATAACACACTCACCACATTTGTTACACACTCACCACACTCCTCACACACTCACCACACTCATGACAAACTCACTACACACATCACACACTCACAACACAATCACCACACTCATCACACACTCACCACACTCATCGCACACTCACCACTCTCATCACACACTCACCACACACTCACCACATTCATCACACACATTTGCCACACTCATTACACACTCACCATACTCGTAAAACACTCCCCACACTCATAACACACTCCCCAAACTCATCACACACTCACCACACTCATAAAACACTCATCACACATCCACCACACTCATCACACACTCACCACATAGTCATCACCCACTCACCACATTCATAAAACACTCACCACACTCATTACACATTTACCACACTCATAACACACTCACCACACTCATAACCCACTCACTAAACCCATCACACACTCACCACATTCATAAAACACTCATCACACACTCACCACATAGTCATCACCCACTCACCACATTCATAAAACACTCACCACACTCATAAAACACTCATCACACACTCACCACATAGTCATCACCCACTCACCACATTCATAAACCACTCACCACACTCATGACAAACTCCCCACACCCATCACACACTCATAACACACTCACCACATTCATCACACACTCATCACACACTTACCACATTCATCACACACTCACCACACTCATAACACACTCACCACACTCATCACACACTCACCACACTAATAACACATTCACCACATTCATCACACACTCACCACACTCATGACAATCTCCGCACACCCATCACACACTCATAACACACTCACCACACTCATCACACACTCACCACATTCATCACACACTCATCACACACTCGCCACAATCATCACACACACACACCACACTTATCACACACCACACTCGTAGCACACTCACCACATTCATCACAGACTCACCACACTCATCACACACTCACCGCACTCATCACACACTCATAACATATTCACCACACTCATCACACACTCACCACCCTCATAACACACTCACCACACTCATGACAAACTCACCACACTCAAAACACACTCACCACAATCATAACACACTCACCACACTCATCACACACTCACCATACTCAAAACACACTAACCACACTCAT